>NC_087550.1:22049568-22351026 GCF_036250125.1 Pseudopipra pipra
TGGAAAAAATTCACTGATTTAGAAGTATTTAAGAGTTTTTCCTCTAAAATGCAGAACACGGAGTTCTAGGAATGAACTAGATACCTTTCTGAGGCTTTGCCACTCATCAGTAATGCAGTTATATCAACCTCAAGCCATCTCAAACTGTCATACATGTTCTTCAATCCTCTCCCCAACACACTTATGTAAAAAATTATGAAAAATGCAGAGACAAATGATGTCAAGAAATAATATCCATCTAACTCTTTTTCAGTATAGGAACAAAACCAGCAAGATAGTATTTCACATTTTCTGGTCAAGTTTGTTGCTGGGATAAATATTAAAAGATGGATAACCCCAGCAGCTTAAAATTTTACTTGTGTTTTGGACTACATTAAGATTGTTCGTCAACAAACAATCACAGTGCAGATCTTTACTTGCGCTCAACTTACAAAAATTTGCAATGAGGTCATGAAGCTGGAAATGTTTTTGTTTGAGAAAGTTGCAGTCTAAAGTGTCTGTAATAGAGGATCTCCAATACCCTTTTGATGTTGTTTAACTCTTAGTACTAATGAGTTTTAAGTGGCTTAGTTATCTTAAACTGCTCTAAAGGCTTAGACTGTTATAAGCAGTTTAACTTATAGTTGTGCCGGTCATGGTTTGCATGGTTAGGGATCCCGATTAAAGCAGTGTATGGTCAGGACATGTCAAGATATACAGTTCAACTATGATGAATGTTCAACATGTTGAAGAAGCCATAATTTTCAGGCTTTTTTTCCCCTGATTTTTCTTTCAAATAGGGGACTATCACACGTGAACATAGAGGCTTTGCAGCATCAAGGCTCAGAGCAAATACGAGTTTCCTCAGAGTAAGGATGTTCCTAAATATCAACTGTGGAACTAAGAGGTGATCTGAAAATCTGAAATGATTTTTACCATCTGAACTACTTTTTACCATACTACTTACTTTTGACTTTTCACTGCTGTCTCTGGATTTCTCCCTAGATCATTGAATTAGATCCCAGCTCTTAATTAGTGCTTCACATCTGCTCATTGAAGTGGCTGTTTCCATTGCCCACTCCAACTTGAAGAAAAGCAGTTGACAGAAGTTTTAGAGGTTTGCAACAGCCTACCTGGAAGCATTTGTGTGAGAGGCAAAGGCAGGTGACCATCCATTGCATACAGAGGAGGCTCAGGGCACACAGAAGAGAAATGGCAGCCAAGCCCTAGGTTGGGAAGGAAACACAGAGGGCCCGACAGCTGGTGACACTGAGCACACATCCTGTGGCTGTGTGTTGGAAAATGTTGGCTTTGCTAATAATCATCTGTATAGGCTAATTTTTGCTTATACAAATTATATTATTGCATTATATTCAGTTGTGCTGAAAGGCTTTCTGGAGCTCAGGGTGCAGAGGAGGGTTGCAGCCCTGTGTTTCTTGTCTAGTGTTGAAGAGGTCCACAGCCAGATGATTGGCCTCACCATCCTATCACAACTCCTCACTTCTCCTGAGGGTTTATTTACTCACTGGCAGTGAGCTCCTCCAAGGAGGGATGGCTCTGCCATTGATTCAGTTGGAAATGTAAGAATGGACCTTGCTGAGTGGGCATTTCTGTCTGGAAGATGCTGAACATGCTTGGCACATTGCTAGGAATACTTAATTAATAATAGCATTAATACTGTCTCTCTAGTAAAGATCTTTACAAACATGGAAGAGAGAAAAAAACTACAGCTGTTCATTCACCCTGGGACAGTTTCAGGAAAATCCTTTACCAGGGACAATTTTGAATTAAAAAGTCCCTTTTACTAGTGCCACAAGCTCTATCTATGAAAAGAAAGGGGCTGTTTGCATTTGTGCTGAAGAGGTAATGCTGATGTGTTCCTAATTTTTAGATAATACTGCAGAAACCCCTGATAAGAAATACAGCTGAATAGCAAAGAATAAAACCATGCCAGATGTGTTCCTGCAGCTTTTAACTTGGTTTTTAGAGTATATTGGGAACAGATACATTAGTCATAGACAAAGATGATTGGGGGTTTGGGCTCTGCTTCACCTCTGTCATTTTAGGATGAGACTGGGAACATTCCCCTGCTCCCCTTTCACCAGTCATTTCAAGTCCTTCAGCACCATCATGACTTCACCACTTTACATTATAAATACCTTACCAACTTCCTTGTGAGGAAAAATACTGTTATTGTGTCCATGTGACTCAAAGGAAACTGTATGACAGGAGTATTATGGGGATTATCTGATGCTACATTGAAAATGTCAGCAAGTCAGAGAGTTGAAACTGCATCTGACAAATTCCAGACTTTCTTTAAGGCCACTGGACTTTAGCAGAGGGTGTTTGCATGCTACTAACAAGCTTGTCAACTCACCTACTTAAAATCTCCAGAGTAAAACATACACAGAAATTGGACCCTTTGTGTCAGATCAGAATTTAGAAATAAAAGACATTAACTTTTTAAGTCTGAAATGTTAATTGTTGCCTTTAGATAGCCACACTTAATTATTGAGAGGTCAGGATTGTATATCCAGATTTACGTGTCATAAAGGTGCAATCATTCTGGAACAAAATGCGGTACCAATCTTACTGCATCCAGCAATTTTGTAAGAAATTGCAGAACAGCTTACATAAAGGACAGAGAAGAGATAAATTGTGTATTTGTAGCCTGGTTCAAACTTTTCTAAAGAGCTAATGCTTGAGAGAGACCAGAAATTTAAACAACCTACCATGTTCTGCTGGTTCCTAATTGTCCCCACAAGATCCCTAATTATGGGAAGTCACACAGGAACCAAACAAAGGCACACATAAAACGTTATCTGGAGCTGCAGAACAAAAATAGAAAGCATACTGAGAATCCAGAGAAAAATACCTGTGCAATTAACACGAAATAAGAAAATGTAAAGCTGTAAAGGTTTTCCTGCTCTGTTATTTGAGACAATAGGGATTTAGTAAAGAAATAGTTTTCATCAGAAGGTGAATGAGTAAGACCACTATCAAAGAAAAACATGTCAGAACCAAAATCTTCACTTGGTCTGTGCTGTCAGCCTGTCTCTATAAAGCTGTGGAGTAGTGATGAGCTCAGCATAGTGCCTGCCTGACATATAAGACTTTGCTTTCTTTTACAGAAGAGCTCAGAGAAAGTGAGAGAATCAAAGGTGTTTTTGCAGAGGTGGTGGTCTCCCACACTGCTTCTCTTGTCATCAGGAGAAAAGATGGAGAAAATGAATCAATCTTAGAGGCTGGAATGAAAAATGTAAGGAAGTCAGAAGTCAAAACTAGATCCAGAGGACAGGGAAGTCCAGGAGGAGATGTAAGGGTTTACCCCAATGCTAGAAAAAATTTTTGTGGACATGAATATGTAGTATTCACCCTTGGGCTGAAAGTGTGAATCCTGGAATAATTCTCCAAGGCAAAGAAAGTAATCTCAGCATTAAAAGGGTTTTCTAATTGAAACATGGGCTGAGACAAAATACAGGCTTTTTCTTAGCTTGTCCTCAGAAGCAGATTCAAAAGGCGACTGAAGAATTTTTTTAAGGTTATTCCTGTTCAAAGAATGAAAAGAGCTTGAAATAACTTGCTAAATATAAATACAGAAGACTTATAGGTCAGGAGGGTACTTTTTGTCCATGCTTGCATCCAAAACTAGATGATCTTTCTTGTCAAACCTCTGCTTCTCAATTCCAAAGGCTGGATGATACCCCTCACCTCTTGAAGCTGAAGCAAAAAACACTATCCAGAATGGAGCGAGCTGTATTCTGTCATCACAGCTATTGAAATTGCAGTCAATGTAAGTCTGACGTGAAAATTGGAAAATAGAGATCAGCTGCGATTTTCATGAAGTTAATCTCCTTCCCAGCAAGGATACTTAATAATTCTTAAAGTGTCCCTTGGATTCCTTTACTTTTGTCCCTGCAGACTTCAGGCAGGACTTCTCTATGAGCCTTATGGATGAATGTTGAAGGCAGCTTTATCCTCAGTTATTTGCAGATATATATCAGCAGGTTAGTGTGGATGGAGGGAGAGGAAAGAACGTGCTATCTAACAGACATGAGTACCAGAGACTAGTCCCATAGTGAGCCGTGAAAGATCTATGCAACAAATCATGTCAAAAAAAGCAAAAACTAATGTTTACCTCCCCCTCAGTTTAATGCTCTCAGGTGGGAAAGGGAAATAAAGCAGAAGACAACTGAGGAATAAAATCCAATCATCCACGTGCTGTCAAATGGTTTCATCTGCTCTTGGTAGCAGAGGTTAACACAGCTATGTGGTTCTGATTCCACCACTATCCTAGTCTGAAAAAAAGAATTGCCTCAGAGGGGCAAGCACTGCTGACAGAAGTTTTGTGCCAGAAAAATAGTTAAGTGAAGCTATAGTGGACCATGTTTTTTTCTTTCGGAATTCCACTTTATGGAAGATTACAAATTGCACTTTTATTGAATGAGGAAGAACCCTGAAAAAAAATAATTCCCTTTATATCTTAGACCTGCCGGACAGAAAGAGTTAGGGCTCAGGTTTTCTAAGAGCTGGTCCCAGTAAGTTGGCCTAGCACTTCATTGTGCTGCGGAGACCTGCGCTGTGATACTGTGCTGAGAGTACCAAGGAGAAATACCTAGAGGGAAAATACTTGTTGTGCATTCAAAGCAGGGCCTAGCTTGGTGGACAGCATGCAAGGTGCAGAGATTCATGTGGAATGAGGGCAGCAAGGGTCAGCATGTTTGTTTATTCGATCTATGACTGTATGAGATGGTGAGTCCAATTCTAGGACCAGGGCGAATATACCAGAGCTGCATGATGCACAGTGCTGAAATGGTACATACTTACTCTGCTGTGTTAAATGCTTTTTAAAGAAGTAAAGGGACACTCTGTTCTGGCAGACTGTATATCATGCACAGTCTGTCTGCGCTTCACTGACTTCATGATGAGTCAAGTATGGTCTGTCCTTCCACAGCTGGTGTAAGTCCTCTATATGCATTTAACGCTTTCTAACGGCATTAAATCTTGTGAGCTTTGGCTGAAAAGATAATTAAAATGTGATTTTATGCTCGCATCTGATCCAAATGGAATCTATTGCATGGTGACTCAGTAGTGTGCAGGCCATGTATCAATGGTTGTAGAGTCAGTGTTAAAGTTCATCCCTTCCCTGTGCAGACTGTCATATGGGTTCCTCAGACAAAACAGTTTGTGATCCTGCAGTTGTAGATTATATCACAGTGCCTTACCTCCAACAGGGAACAAAGATTCTAATCCTTACATTTCCTATCCATGACTGGATAATTTTGCCCCTTGGTGGTGTTCTTTTAGTGTGTCATATGATCATAAGTCTACACCTGTGAGCGTTTTCTATCCAATACTTGGATAATTTCTCTATAACTCTTCAACAGTGTGCTTTTGTATCTTTCTTTGCAGAGCTTTTGCTACTGCTCAGTTTGTAATCTTTCATGATCAATTCTGCTATGAAACAAAGCAATCTAAGACATGATTGCTTAAGCATCTACAATAATGAGACTGAATGTTTTGGCATGGAGGAGCTGCTGTAAACAGAGCTTCTTTTGTGATGGGTTCCTACTGGAAGTTATCGAAATTTCATATCAGTATTTTTCGTTAAATTTTAAAACATACTGCTTCCTTTATTACCTGCATCCCTAGCGATTCTCTGTTATTCAACAAATTAATAACACAGCTGTGTTAGGAGTCAGCTTTGCATGTGAACTTGAGGGTGACTTTCACCAGAATGCAATTCAGCTGCATACTGTGCCAGATGCCAGGTGTTGAGGCCAACCTGGGACAAATACTGAGCTGGCTTGTTACAGAGCTCTTGGAAGGGAGGCTGCTTTTGTGCCTCTGCCAGAAAAGAAAAGGATGAGCAGCCTTCCTTGCTGTGAGGCTACTCATCATACCTCTAACCAGAGACTGCTGGTAGCTGTCCTCCCATTAGGAGCTAAAGCAGCTAACCTGATTTTTAAATGGGAGCCTGTCCTTGGTAAGATCAAAAGCCTTCACACTGGAAATGGAGCACACTTTTAAATAAATGCATCACCTCTCCAGAGCAGTGTCAGGTTTTCAGCGATATAACGGAAGTTAATTTAGCTGACATAAGAGGAACAGATACTGAGATATAATTATAGAATGGTTTGGGTTAGAAGGGACCTTTAAGATCATTTAGTTCCAAGCCCCCTGCTGTGGGCAGAGATGCCTTCCTCTAGACCCTGTTGCCACATCCATCCTGGCCTTGAACCCTTCCAGGGACAAGGCATCCACAACTTCTCTGAACAAACTGTTCCAGTGCCTCACCACCCTCCCTGTAGAGAATTTCTTCCTAGTATCTAATCTAAACCTATCCTCTTTCAGTTGAAAAGTCATTCTTCCTTGTCCTATCACACCATGACCTCGTAAAAAGTCTCTCTCCAGCTTTCTTGTCAGCCCCCTTTAAGTATTGGGAGGCTGCAACAAGGTCTCCTCTGGAGCCTTTTCTTCTCCAGGCTGAACAACCCCAACTCTCTCAGCTTGTCATCATAGGAGAGGTGCTCCAGCCCTCTGATCATCTTTGTGTCCCTCCTCTGGACTCTCTCTAACAGATCAATGTCCTTCTTATGTTGGGGGCCCCAGATTTGGATGCAGTACCTACCATGGGGTCTCATGAGATCAGAGCAGAGGAGCAGAATCACCTCCCTCGACGCTGTTTTCGATGCAGCCCAGGATACATTTGGCTTTCTGGACTGTGAGCACACATTGATGGGTCATATCCAGCCTCTCATCAACCAACACTCCTCCTTTGATCTATGATCCTGAGATCTACTCCTATGACAGAAAATGAAAGGAAGGGAAGGGTTATGGATGGGAAGAGAAGTGGTGGTGACACTGCGTAGAGATCAGAGGAGCAAGGACAGATCATGCTGCTAGCCCTGATACTGGAAATAACAGCTGTCCATATATTCTGTACCCAACCAGAGGTGGTGGCAGCAGAAGACAGTGTGACTCTCCATCACTCTGGAATAGGCAAATTAGACAGCTGGGTCATAGCTGGTTCACATGCTTTGGTTTCCTGCTCTGGGAAATTACCTGCTTTTTTTCATTCCTATGTCCAGCCCTGTACCTATGTACACATGACCTCAATTATTTCTCCTTATGCTTCCATTGCACTACTTTTTCCTTCTCCCAGCTACATCCCTGCACATTCTTTTTCAGGTCCACTGAGAGGGAAAGACATAACCAGCACTCCTTTGTAGGTAGGATGCCCTTTTAATTCAAACGGTAGCAGTGTGTGAGATCATACTGAGCATCTTTGTTTCCATCTCCAGCTGCCTACCTCTGCAGGGTGGGCCGTTGCGTTGTCTCACAGCAAGCACACCTCAAGGATACGAAAAGACAACAAGCATTCCCCCAATTTGTCAGTTAGGGTAAATATTAGCTTAGTTAGTGGGGACTTCTCTCTCTGGCATGCCAGCACATACTTTCAGTTTTTGCAACAGCATCTTTACTTCTTGTCTGCAAACTGCTGAGGCCATGCTGACTGGGGAAACTACCCGTGTGCCTGCACCCAGGAGAGCAAGGGGAGCATTTTTCTCTGTGTTGCAGCCAAACCCACTCTCTTCCAGCACAACAAAAGCCCGGTACACAAGCTTCGTGCTGGAAGTGGTGAGAGGGGGGTGGCAGAGTAGGAAAAGATAGAAGTGTGACCAGAAGGCCAGTGCCCCAGATATCTCTGGCCTGGAAGCTATAACTGTGATTCAACAGCAACAGAAAAGCCCAAGAAAAGTGAGCAGCTTCTCTTTTGTCCCAAAAGAGACCAACTCTAATCCAGAGAATGTGATGGAGGCAGCCACAGTTCTGTCTGGACCCTGGGGACCTGCCAGCTGTACCAAGCTGGGAGCCAAGGCAGTGCTTCCACAGGAGTGAGGGAATGTGGGCATCAGCCGGAGGGAGATGATGAACAGAAAGGAATTGGCAGAGGGAAACAGAGAGGGTGTCTGTTGGGGAAGTGGTTGATGTTCAGCAATACTTGTCCTGGGAACAGTGCTAGCCTAATAAGGGCACTGATTTGGAGATTGCAGTGCCTTCTGTGGTACAAAGGTTAGAAAGAATATTAAGCTTAGCAAGCCCAGCAATGAAGTAGGGAAGCCAAGCTAGCTCACAGAGTAAAATCCAAGAAATGGTTTAACTCTATCATAGGCTTGCATAGAATTGCTTATTAAATTGCTAGGACTTGCTGTTGAATGTGAGTTGCAAAGCTTTAAAATGCATCCTTCCATCCTATTTTCTGATACACAAAGTACGTATGGCAGGCTTGTTTGGATCTCATAAAAGGCTGGGGGGGGTGTTTCTGTTCCTCTGGAAAAAGAACAGGGAGAAATTTCCCCCAGTGAGTTGTGGATTGGATTGGAGCAATGCCCCTGCTGCTCCCATGCACCCCAGTGTCCAAACAGCCTCCCACACAGAGGGTACCGTGTGCTTGCACACAGGGAGCGGGTGTGGAATAGCTTGGGTTCTGCTTTTGTCACAGAAAGCTAAGCATCCATGCAGACATTTTTACCATTTCCACTGTACCAGTTTAGTGACACATCTGAGACTGCACTACTGAGGTTTCCTCAACTGAAAATTAAGAGTTAGTTACACAGCCCTTTGCACTGTTTTAAAACTAATCTTTAGAAATTACTTAAAAAAATTTTTTTAAGATTCCTTTCAAACCTAACTAGTGCAATTTTCTTGTGGTAGCAGAGGCAAAGAGAAAAAAGGAAGGGAAGAGGGCAGACATGGATCATCTGTGTGTATGTGCATGCTGCCTTTAAAAACAAGGCCTGGCTCAAGCATTTGAATGTCATAGTTTCTTTTCTCTTTAGAAGCCAGTATAGAAACTTTTATGAGGTGCCAGCTATTGATAATATACCTGGGTGGGACAGCCTCCAGTTGGATTTGTTCTAGTTACTTTTTCATTGTGATTTCAAACAAGACAGCAGGGCAGAAGCGTGCCTGGAGCTGAGAGAGGGCATAAGCAGTTGTCACCACCTCTTAAAATTATGCTCTCTGCCAATAACTTGCTCTTTTCCTGTAGAAGAGTAATTTAGTTTCTCTGTGCTTGGGTTGGTGGCTTGATGACAAAGTCTTCTCTTGTAATGCATGCTTCAGGTATTGCTTCTTCACTTCCCACCATCATCGTCCTCTCCTTTGCTTTCTCCTTCCTCCACAGCTCATTCCTGCTCTTCTGACATTGCATGCTACCACTATGTTCATCATTAGTCAGCATTTTCCAAGCACTATTGTCACCCTGGTAACTACTGAGACTAAAAAGCAATACAACACTAACAAAAACCCCTGTGTTAGGTTTGTTTGTTTTTCAGTTGAAAGTTACACCATCTGGTTTATAAAGTAGCACACAGTTCAAGGTCAGCCTGCTGGGAGGTGGCAATGGCACAAGGAAGGAGTGAGAACGAGGTAGAAGCAGCAGTTGCTGAAGACTTTGCTGCCATCGCTTTCTTTATACTGTCAAACTCCATTTCAGCATTAAACAGCAATGAGAGAAGGTGCTATGAGTCATTGCTAAAGATTGTTTACAAAAGGTTTGGAGATCCTTACAGTTACCTTGCAAAGAAATATCCTTGAAGAACAGATATCACTATTGTTACTCTACATTTTCCAGCAGAAAGTAATAAACAAGAATCATTGCAGGTCATGGTTAGTTTTAGAGCATGAACTTCCTCTTGTGAGGAAGACGCCTATATTGTGTAAGAATCATGTTTTGAGAAAAAGGAGGGAGGAGGGGTTGTTAGTTGGCTGATACATTTCTGTTGTTTAATTGCGGGAAGGTAGAGGGAAGACTCACAGCTATGGGTCAGGCTTTTGACCCTGTTCAGTATGCAGTTGGCTGAGCAATTTTTGTCTACCAGGCTGCAACTGTTCAGAGCAGCGAGGCCATGATTTGCAGTAACCAGCTGAAATCTTACAATTCTCACATTTCACCAAGTTGTTTGTTGTCATTCCTCTCCCTGAAAGGAGAGTCCCTGAAAAGGAGAGTCCCCTCTCCCTGAAAGGAGAGTCCCATCTCCCTGATGGGACTCAGTTGTCCCATCTGTGGTTCTGGTACAAGCATTTATGTGGTATGTCAGACAGCCATTTTGAGGGGAAAGTTAGTTTTCATCCTGAGATAAATGAGCAGCCAGGTGAACAAACACCGGGTTCAGCTCAAGCAAGAGTGAAGTGCCAGGAGGATGAATGAGTGTTTAAAGGTGAAGAACACTAAGGCTTTTTAAGCCAAGTTGAGTAGCTGTGGCATCTCAGTCCAACCAGAGCGAAAAAGGGAAATGAGCTCTTGCCCATCTTCTGGATGTTTTGGCTTTTGCCTTTTTAAAAGGCAAATGAACAGAAAACATGCACCAAGACTTGACAGCTAATTACAGCCAGGAGAGAAAAGGAGGAAGGGAAACCATAAAAAAGTTGAGCAGAAAGATCTTATAAAAACACTTTCTTTTGCAGAAATCTGTTTATAGAGGAACATGCAAAGGCAAACCTCTTTCAGTGGGTTCTCTGATTTGTCTGCAGGTTCACTGCCCTCATAACACTCATCACACTGATGTACTGGAGATTCACAATCAGACCCCTGCACCAACCACTGCACAGTTCAGCTGCCACTTTGGGTAACCCAGAAAGCTGGAATAGGCTCTCAGGCTGGTAACCCAGCTTTGATCTGGCTGCAAACCTTCTTAGCAGAAATGGCTAGGTCTAACACAACAGAAGGGCTTGAATCATGCAGCAGCCAGGGGCTGAGGAATTTGAGCCAACTGTGAAACAGCCAGGAGACAGATCAGAGACCCACATTTCTCCATCCCATAGGATACCTAGCATGGGAGCAAGAAAGTAGAATTTGGTGAACGCAGTTGGCCATGCAGCACACTATACATCATACAGCACATTGTTCCAACCAAGCAAGAGCTCTATTTTACAGAAACACGGAGATTGGGGTATCGTTGCACTAAATGTTTTGTGCATGAGACTGAGATAGAGTGTCTGTTTAAAAATCCTGTAAAGCCTCCAAAGACATCTCTGATGTGGTGGGAAAGGCTATCATCTGCATAGGACCATTCAGCAGGTAACAATTCCTCTGCAGTCACATTGGTGCAGGTTTTTGGGGGATTTGATATGGGAGCTCAGTGAGAAGGGAGTTGCTTTGACTAGAAGGAGTGGGGAAAGATTAAGGAGAAAAGAGGGAAGAGAAGTGAGAATGAATTGTGGAGGGGGAGTGGTCTGAGGGGATCAGAAAGGAGGATGTAGGAGCAAACCGCTATGTGAGAAAAAAATACCTGATTTAAAATGGCATTGAGAGAATACGGATGACATTGTGAGTAGAGCTTTGAGCATGCTGGTATGATTCTATGTCTGTTCCTGCCAGCCTTCAATACAACAACCAGTGCACCCTGCTCTTTGCAATACATATTTTATCTTTACCTTTTCTTCTTTTTTCCACACGAACCTGTACGGCTCTGGGGTAGAAGACTCCCCATGGCTCTCTAAAGGGAGTCAATCAATCTTATAGAGTTACCGGTGTGAGGAACATTTGTTTTTAGAAGAGTTTTTGGAAGTGAGGGGGCAAAAGAAGGGAGGACCCAAGCAACAGTAAAAATAACTTTTTTTCTTATATGCTGCTGCTGTACACGGCTAACCTGTTACCCCAAATAAGGCTGTGTTTTGGGAGCAGGAAAAGTCCTTGTAGCACCCTGTGGGATCTCATGAGATGGAATGCACTAGGCCAGTGTGAAAATTATACAGCACTTGTCCTTTATTTACCAGCTCTGTCCTTGCTCATGGGGTCAACATGCTCTTCTGATTGGACTTTCCATTTCTGTAGAAATGCCAGCCCTGTTCTGTAGAAATTCTGCATCATTTTGTATGGTGGTTGTTTTGTATGGCACAGCTTTAAACACTGCAGGCTGCTTCTCCTTTTCCCCCCCTTTATTGCTTGCTTGCTTTTATTTTGCTCTTTGTTTCTTCCACCGTATTGTTCATTTATTTGCACTCTCTTTGTGCCTTGTCTCAAGGCTGTGAGCAATGTCTCAGTGCAGGGAATTCATTATGCTACCACGTCATGATGAAAAGAGCTCCCTTTCAGAGACAAAGGAGTGTTTTTTTAAAGGGAAAACCATGTTATCCACAGCTTCATGTTTGTACAGTGCAATGTACAAACAGTGTCCCCTTTGGCACGACTTTATCTACTACTGTTTATGACCAGGTATGAACTGAGGAGGAGAGAAATTATGACAAAGGAGCAAGTTGAAGCCTGTTGAAGGGGAGAGTGAGCAAGCAGGGCAACTGTCCAAAGCCACAGATCATCTCATAGAAAGCAGCTATGATTTGGCACAAGGCATCTAACAAATGGGTGGGGCCAGAGAGCAGGGTCTACACCTTTGTGTGAGGTGTCACAGTTCTGCTTCTGAGCTGCTGCAGTTTACAGACAAATGCATTTCATTGGACTTGATGATCTTAAAGGTTTTTTCCAACTTAAATGATTCTATGATTACCTTGAGCTTACTACTGTTAGAGTGAAAAAGATGAACAGGGATGCTTGGAAGGGGAAAATTAAGGATGCTTTGTCAACTCTACCACACTACATTAAAAAAATGGTACCTTCTTGAGCCTGGACTGCCAGGTGGGTAATAAAAGCCTCATTGGTGCTCACTGTAGTACACTAGACTTGCCCTGAGTTTGGCCTACTAGAGCTCCATGATGAAATAGGAGATGTTACTGAAAAGGGTAATGGAGACTACTGGTGCCTGTGGGCAAGAGTGGGGAAGGAAACTGAAGGAAAAGTCCTGAAATTAGGCAGAGCCATAGCACAAAAACTTTATATGCTAGGACCTAGATTCCACGTGGTCGTCTGTAGGCACTTCTGCTGATGCCAGTGTGCAGTCTCTGGCTGGGGAGCACTCAGAAAACAACATATTCTGCAAGATAGGAAGAGAGGGTAGTTTGAGCTGGTGCTCTGTAGTGAAAGTAGAACTTGCAGAGTTGCTTGATACAAATAGAGTTCTATGAAAATAAAGCTTCCTATCTGCGCTCCCCCTATACTAATACTTGCGTGGCACTGTGATTTGGTATTGTTTTTTGGTAAAACTAGGGCCTGAGAACTGCTCTTGTATAAATTCCCTTGCTGACATCCACACCTGAACACTTAGATTTGGCTTCCAGGCATTGGTGCTGAAATCAAAGAATCATTTAGATTGGAAAAAAACTTTAAAATCACTCAGTCCAACCTTTAATGTGTAACACAGTGAAAGAAGTTGTGTGCAAATACCTATTGCTTGTACCCAAATGAGCTTTTCATATTTATTCTTCAAGTTGTGGATATTTCTTTACATATCATAAGATTTGTAGCCTCCATTTCAGACATAGGTGTGACTTCTAATAAGCAATTAAGTCCATGGTAAGTTAATCAGTCTATAATTAGCTTCAATCTGTGTTTCCATTAGCTGCAATATCCTTTACCTGCCACTGAGCACCCAGCAGTAAAAGGTGTAAAAATTCTCATGACCTTGGAAATGCATCCTAAAAACTGAAGCAATCTTCTCCAGATAGATATTTGCAGACTACTGAGAACACATAGCAGGAGCTGTGTGGTATCCTCAGCTGTAGTATTTAGTAAAGTTTAGTTCTTTTATTAGTCTTCAGAAACTATGACAGATAACTGATGGGAAAGTAAGGATAAATGGTCCCTATTAAGACACTTTCTGTCTTGATGTGTATCAATTTTGAAATAGCTCTGGCTTTAGAGTCAAGAAAGAATTTTTTTAAAGTCAAATAGTGATGTAAAGACACAGGCACTTAATAGGACTTTAGGTTGCTACCAGGCACAGCAGGGAGGACAGATACCTTAGTCCCACTAAGTCTTTAGTTAGATATTGTATAAACCAGCTTGCAGCTGGGTTTGGTTCTTTCCTTGCTGTGCCTTTATTTATTAGTTGCTCTGAGTGGATCCTATCTAGTGTTTCTTTAACATGCCACAATGCAGGGTTAAGCTTGGACACTAGCTATTCCTCTCAGTAGTATTCTCGTGCATTTTTTTATAATCTAATGGTATTTTAGCGTGTGTATTTTTCATCAGATGCAAAAGACTACTGAGAGTGCATTGCCACAGAAGAAAGCATCTCTTCTAGAGTGTGGGCAAAGCTAAAGACAAGCAGGAGCTGGGTGGAAGAGTGCTTTCCTCATCAGTGCTTCTCCCTACACACTTTTAATGGTAAAAATTGCCACTGACAGAAAGATACTAACAGTGAATAGTCTAGACAGCCCATCGGAACCATTCTGAAGGTCTATACAAAGCATGGGTATCTATAATCAACTAATTTTTAACTCCGTGATTCAAACAACTGTGTTAATAGCAGCATTATCCTAATAAGAGGAAAGTTCTTCCTCTGTAGAGCTTCCTGGTTTCCTAAGTCCTCCTTTACATTCAGTTATCTGCCCTGACAGAGCAAAAAGCCGTGATGAAAAGGGACAGAGGTTATACATGCACAGGGAAAGCTTTGAGGTGTGGTAGGAAGATTCCCATGTAAAAGGTGAAGTGAGCATCCAGCACTATAGCAAAGAGCAGCATACTTGTGAAGGCAAGGAAAAAAAGCCAAGTTAGGGAGCTGATCCCACAAAGACTTTTGGGGTAGTAACCTGGAGGAGAAAAAAAAAGAAATTTTATTCTACAACATTTTTATTTTTGTGTGTGGTTTTTTACTGAACCATAATATTTTCTCTAAAGTATAATTTTTCAAACGTGTCATTTAGGTTCAGCTAGAGCACTTGGAGTGGCTGAGAGTGCTTTTCCTCCTTCTCATTGTTGATTTTTTGCTTCTTAGAAAGTTTGAAAATGGAAAATTCTCTTTTCCATTCTGTTTGACACAATGTAATTGCCATCAGCGTGTGCTCTTGAAGAGACAGTGCAACTTTACCTTGTATTTTCCAAAGGAAAATATTTTGCTGAAATATGTTTGGGACTTCACTGTGAGTGGTTTGTGTACACCTTGTAGAAGACTTGGTTGCATTATGGAGAGCTGGAGGGGTCAGAGTAGCCTGCAGTAGTTCTCTGTGCAACAAGCAGTTTTCTGTACATGGGAGATTTCATGTGATTTAATATGCTGCATTCTCCTAGAGCATTCTCTCCTTCAATTTACTACCTCATCCTAGAGAAACTGATGTGTATGGTCTAGACAAGGGGTCTGGGTGGTAGGTAGTGAGTTGACTGGCAGGCAGCACCCAGAGTGTGGTAGTCCTTTTCAAACTAGTAACCTGTCACAAGTGGGGTCCTTCAGGGATCAGTATTGGACCCAAGGTTGTTTACCATCTTTATCAGCCATCTGGATGATGGGATCAAGCATACCTTGATGAAGTTTTCCAGTGATGCCAAACTGAGTGGGAAAGTGAACACTTTGGAAGGGAGAGCTACTCTGGAGGAAAACCTGGATAGGCTGGAAGAGTGAGCTGACAAGAATCTCATGAAGCTCAACGAAGACAAATGTAAGGTTTGTGAAAACATAATCTGGGAGTACAGCACAGACTGCAATCCACCCAGCTGAGGATCAGCTCGATGGAAAAGGGTCTGGAGGTCCTGATGGGCAACAGCTCAATGTACCGCAGCAGCACTCTCTTCACTTAAAGCAACCCAACAGGATGCTGGGTTGCATCAACAAGGGCATCACCAGCAGACATAAAGAAGTCACTGTCTCCTTTTACTCAATACTTGTCAGGCCACACCTGGAATACTGTGTTCAGTTTTGGTCCCTGCAATACAAAAAAGATGTGGACAGGCTGGAGAGGCTCCAGAGGAGGGCCACAAAGATGATCAAAGGTCTGGGAAGCCTGCCTTATGAGAAAAGGCTGAGGAAGTGACTGGATTTTCTCAGCCTTGAGAAAAGAAGACTTAGGGGAAACCTTATCACTGTGTTTATCCAGCATTAGAAGGGTGACTACAAAGAAGATGGAGACTCCCTTTTTGCTCTGAGTCCCGTGGAAAGACAAGGGGTGATGGGTACAAGTTACTTCTGGGAAGATTCTAGTTAGACACAAGGGGAAAATTTTTCACAATGAAATCAATCAGCCATGGTAATAGTCTCCTGAGGGAAGTGGTGAACTCCTCAACATTGGACACTTTTAAGATTCGCCTGGACAGGGTGCTGGCATGTCTTGTCTAGACCATGTTTTTGCCAAGAAAGGTTAGATTAGATGATCCTTGTGGTCCCTTCCAACCCAGTATTCTGCGGTTCTATGATTCTATGATTCTGACACTGGCTTAAAATGACCCCAAGGAAAGCTTGCCATTCATATGGGATGTCTCATCCAGTAATGGAATAAGAAACAGCTGCTGCATACTCAGTGCACCCATAGCTATGTTACAAATGCTGCTTTCACAGACAGGTGCTAACTAGGCACTGCAACTGTTACAACTTGGCGGAGTTCCTCAGCAGTTCCCCAAAGTTCTATGACTGAGGGAACATATCCTATCTTATTACACCAGACAAATGGTTTTCAACATTCTTCCAATTTGCCAGCCACTAAAAATTCCAGCAGAGTGTAGGATCCTGTGGAGAGAGTAGGTTTTCTTTTCTTGGTCTTTATCCCTGGGTTCCTAATATATAATTCACAGGCCCCTGGGATCTCAAATACTATGGGTTGAAAACCACAGTACTAGATCCGTAATCAGATCTGCTGGTGAAATGAACAGATTTATTCCTGGCTGCAAGTACTGCAGAAGTAGGATGCAAAATCAGTCCTGTTCCATTTGCTTGTTGTTAAGCAATGTGTTCTTGTCTGGCAGTCAGGAAATGGAGTAGCAAGCAGGACCTATACTTGCAACTGTATAAAGCATGCTGAAATACGTTTCTGCTTTGCAAAGCAGAAAGCGTGGTTGATACTTGTGGAGAGGTGAGACATAAGAGCATATTGGATAGAAAACTGGTTTCTGAAAAGGCAGGTAATGAAACATGTTCTTTGGCTAGAAGTTCTGAAAAAGACCTTTCCTGAGATACTGTGTTACTACAGAGAGACATTTTCCTGGGACGCTGACAAAAGCGGATTTCCTAGAGTGATGACAGCAGTAATAGTGCTGAAGATTTTGTGTTTCCATTTCCTACTACCACCAGAGCAAATTTCCTTTTCTGTGTGTAGAAGACCTGTTTCTCCTGTACTACAGGAGGCAATAGTAGCACAGTACTCCATCGAGAAGTTCTGTATGTCTCCAGTTAAACTGCGTGAGCTGGCTGTGGGTCATCCTATTTGTTAAAGACACCATCAATCTTTTAACTTTGCCAACAGACTTCAGAGGAACATCACGTTCACCTAATAAAATACAAGGACTAAATTTTTCATTCTCCTTCCAAATTGCTGCGTGAACGCAACCAGCAGGTGGGACATCATCACTCTATCTTCCACCTCCTCAGTGAGCTACTGGGCTGATGAAGCTCTGTAAGAGATCATGAAGGTTTTCGCAAGACTTACATGGAGAAGTGAATATTGGGTGTAGGAGAAAGTCTCATCTTCCCACTAAACATGCCTTTTAGCCCTATGGATAGAAATATAGGAACAATCTGGATATTGCTTTTCTAAGATGGGATAGATAAATGAGGGCTGCTCTCTTGCTGATTGGATATGCATCAAAATGCTGAACAGGTTCCTGAAAACCTGCCGCTAATTCTTCATATCTCACAGTGCCAGAATGTTTTAGGTGGTTCTTGCTGCTTTCCTCAACAGCCAGTTCTTGCAGCTGGGTGTTTGGAAAGCAGACAGTTTGTTTTTAGTGATCAGTTTTAACTCTGCACTAAAAAAGGATTTATCTCAGAAAGGGAGACAGTATACGAGGATCTTAAAATATTTCCATGATTGGAAATGAAAGCTTCTGAACCTCTTCAGAAAGGAGTTTCTGAAGGAGAAAATACAAGGAGCAGAGGACTTTCTTCTGTCATCTCTTCAAGGAATCAGCCCTAATTTGGTGGCTGAAGAGAACGGCATGCTTTAGATTCAGTCTGTGTGAGGTACAGAAATAAGAGATAAAGGGGCATCGCTTCTTTTCTAGGTACACAGAGTATTTCAAGCATAATATCTGTACTCTGGCTGTCCTGCACCAGAATGAATCTGGATTCTTTCCACTGCAGACAGAGACAGAACACCCTGTGATTTACAGCTGAATCTTCGTGTTTGGAGGCATTCAGGGACAACCCTAGACAATTATCCGTGACCCACTGTACTTGTATGCAGTTTTTATTCTACATCTGACCTCATGTCACCTCCATATATCTACTAAGTACTGCTGATGTCATATTGAGTTCTAGGACTTGCAAGTGTACAGTACTTGTCTAATAATCTTGTAACTACTGAAAGGCTTCTCAGGAGTGGGATGTGCTGTTTGTTACTGCCTTTAGTGTGTCCAGTCACCACCTTTCTTTTATCGCACATACTCATATGGCATTAGAGAGCTGCCTCACAGACACTCCTCTGCTGGTTTGGTGTAGGTCCCTGCTTTTTGGTTTGGAGTTCAAATAAAGTGACACTTGGCATTTACAAACCATGCAGCCCACGCAGAGCGTTGTCCAGACATGAAGCTGCTGACCCACATGCCATTTGTACGAATTAGGTCACCCTGGCTCTGTTTTGTCTTCATAGTACAGATAAGGGAAATCACTTATCCTTCTGGAAAGTGGGCTGAAAATCAGTACAAGGATTTTAGTCCCAGCAGGACTTATGTTGCTTTATTTACCAGCCCTAAGTGAGAATAATAAAAATGAACAGGGGGGAAAGAAGTCATAAAGTGCAAGGTGCATACTGCGCCCCAGTGAGAGTATGTTGTGTATAGGACCAAGGGCGCTGCCTCTAAACAGAAGGCTGTGCTGTCCTGACAATATTGAGAAATCACAGCAGGAGACAAATCTTATTTTACTGATCTGCAAGTAAATGCATAGGAATAGACCGTTCTTGCCCCACAACTGTTACAGTACATTTGCAGGATCATGGGAGGGAATCAGGAAGAGGATACAGCCCATGGAGAACTGAGAGAAGGTATGGCTTTTCCCAAGTAATATTCAAACCTTTGGCAGAGCCAAGACTTAAACCCCTTCCCCCTTTCAGTGTTTAACCATCTCCTCTCCCAGTGTCCCTCTGTGGCTGTGCTTGCAAAGCTGTCATTCTGAGGAGCATTAGGATCTGCCTCTGAAGTGACTTCAGTGCAGTTTCTCTTTTCCTCACCCCCGCACCCCATCTCATTAGCTTGAAAGCTCCTATTTATAACCCTGCTCAAGCTTGCTTTTTCAGAAAGGAGGAGCCGAAACACTCCACACACAGACTACGAGACTCAGCAGAGATGCAGGCAAGAGCTACTTCTCACTCAAAGGGTAATAACCAGATGGAACAAGTCAGCAGGAAGAGTGCCTGAAATGTCACAGAAATGAGATCAAGCAAGAGCTGTGTGTCTGCAGGCAGAAGGGGGAGAATCACAGGATCTCAGGAAACAGTGAGAAAAAAGGACTGAGTGGAAACAAAATATTTAAGGGATAAGCACATTGGACTAAATGGCCTAATCATCTCCCTAGACCATCACAGTTCCATTATGCATTTTTTACCCCTCTCCCAGCCTCTCTGACACTGATGAACAGGATGCCTATAAAGTTGGCTTGCTGTGAAAAAGTGTGCCAGCCTAGTAACTGTGGAGTGACTTGTCACCTCTTGTTAAACAGATCATTTGTGTCCCTGAGTCTCACTGGGATGCTGTTTGTAAGCACAAAACTTGTTAAACTCAGGCTTGCCTGCAATTTCTGTAGCACCTAGTGATTTTGTACTGGCAAGCTAGAGAACAGACTGATGACAATTTGAACCCCTGTGAGGGGAGAAGTGATTACCTAAATAGCTGTCCTACATTGTATGGCACAATATACAATAGCCTGACTTACCCTAACTTTCCTCCTGACTATGCTTTATGGTAATGACCTGGACACAACCTTGCTATCTGCTTTTCTGGAGAGCCACAAGACAATTATAAAAGACCAGACAAGATCATCTGCTATTAAGATAGAAAAAAACCCCCAAAAATCCAAAAACCAAAAAGCAAAACCAAAGCAAACAAAACAAAACAAATGAAAAACCAAAACAAAAAAACAAACCCGCAAAACCCCCAGTTTCTAAGTTTTATGTAAAGAATAAACAAAACTGCAGTAACCCATAAGGAGTTACATTCATGGGGAGAAACAGAATCACATTGTTCAATAAATCAGAGGAGAACAAAGAGGTTCAATGACAATCCAAGACCAAAGCCACTTCTGCTAAGGAGCTGCATCCGTGTACTGAACATAACCTCACCTCTTTCCCTTCCGGCTTAACAAGTGATTTCATAGAGCTCTTTGTGCCAGCATGCAGGCAACTCCTTGAGCTGCTTCTGTTCACTGGGCTTCTCAGTACAGGGCAAAGGACCTGCTGTACTGAGTGCTCTGCTCTGCTCTTTTTCAGCCTGAATTCCTCCTGTTAGTTTCAATGATACCAGATTAACTCTCCTTGACATCTATGCTCTTAGATGCTTTGCCGTCTGATACATCATTATGCTACTTAAAAAACCATGTTTTAGTGCCCACACTCTTACCAGGCTGAATTCCCAATGTATTAAGTGACAGCCTGCAGATCTAAAGGACAGGTATTCCCACCAAATGCCCATGAGATGTCAAAGATGAGACACAACCAGTGAAGGAAACAAGTAGACTGAGGGAGTGAGATCAAGAATTAGGGTGACAGAAGGAATGTGATGTGTACAGTTGTGGCATTTTAATGATTTTAATTATGGTGTGCTGGACATACCAAAGTACTGGGACACTCTTATGATAATACCAAAAAAATTCTAAAAAGAAAGTTTCTGTGTTTGTCTATATGTACTCGCTCTCTTCACTAGAGAGACACAGTATGTGCTGAACTGAACCCACCCTTTAATCCTAAAGTTCATCTGCCAGGGCCGAGCAAGCTTGGATGGTGACAGCATTGCGCAGGCTTGAAGGCTTTACCCACTTTTGCAAAGCCCTGTATCAACATGTTCTACAAATGCAGTCACATAAAGATCAAAAGACAAAGGCATATATACCTTTGCTGGAGAAAACCTGATCCAGTTGGTGCTATCATCTGACATGTCTTATGTATTTAAGAAGCTCTCTGCTAACATCAGCCTATCTAGAGCATGTCTCTGCGTCAGATAGAGACTAAAGTGGGTTTATAAATGAGCAATGAAAACTGTCACAGGTCCAGAAAACCTGTTCAAAGAAAAATTATTGAAGAAATTGCATTTGCTGGGTTTAGGAAAAAGAAATTTGAGAAGGAACATGGAAAACTGTCTTCTAATGTAGCTATAAAAAGGACAGGGATTAATTTGTTCTCAGCTTCCGTGACAGGAGGGGTGTGCAAAAAATAGTGGCCAGCTTTGTTTACGTAAACAAAGATTTTGGTGAAGTATCAGAAGGAGATTTATTCTGAAAATAGGAAGAGAGGAGTGGTGAAGTCTCTTTTTATGGAGTCCTTTTAGAACAAAGATTTGTTAGTCAATGACGGTCTTGTCATGTTTACTTTGTGGTAAGGAAGGGATTGCTGAGGTCCTTCCAGCCCAATATTTCTATGATTTCTACTAAGTCTGCAGTTCTAGAACAGCTAAACTGCAAGCTATAATCTCACATAAATAAATGGAAATCTCCATTGTGTTCAAAGTAACCAAATCTAGAAAGGGAAACATTTGGGGGAAAACAAATGCTCCAAGAATATTTAAAGATTATAGGTGTAATTTGACCCTGTAGTTTTATTTAGGAGCATCTGTGAAGAGTGGCCTGGATCGAGTACATTAAAGAGGGAAAAAACCTCTACTCCTTGTCCTTAGTTTTGTGACAGGACAAACTGGAGAAGATGGGCTTATCCTGTGTTTAAACAGGTGGCTTCAGGGCTAACAGTGGGATCCAGCCTGCATCTCAGTGACTACACTCACAAATGTACAAATAACAAACCTCACGTAACAAATTTTATGATGAAAATACCCTGATATAACTAAAGTGGTTCACTATTTCAAAGTTAGAATAAGAGAGAAATTTGTGAAATTAGGATGTCTATACTCTTTGTCCAAAGTCAGGGAGAAAATCTGAACAGCACACAGGTAAAATGCATGGACTTTAAATTACATTATCAGTAACCTATAGTATAAGCATTATATTTAAAATTGTTGAGCATTTTTAAAAAGTATCCACTGGACTTGAGTTGAAACATTGGATTTACTCAAGAGTAAGTTCTCTTAGTTAATAAAACTCCATATGATTTGCTACTGTATACATGAAAATCTAGTATGTTTACTTTGAGATAGCTTCATTAGGTTTCTTTCTTCATCAGGTTTCTTTCTTCATCCTGAGTAACTTACTAATTGTTAATTTTCTGTGGTTCTGTTTCATTTTTGGTTTTGTCTTTTATGCTTTCCTGTTTAAAAAGGGTTTTCCATGTCAAATATAGATATTCCTAAACAGTCATAGATCATGACCTATGATCCTACCTCAAGCTCTCAAGCATATGCATAGGACTTGAAACACTGTGAGCTTAACTCTGAAAAATGATAAGAACTGTGGCTCCAGTCCAGCAAACTGTATTTGTCCTGGGAATAGTCTGATTCAGCTGAATTATTTGTGTGCTCCAATCTAAGCATCAGAAAGGAGAGCAGTTAAATCCGGACCAGTTGAGACAAAGTGTAGCAGTGCAGATCTGATCATAGCAATGAATTGCACCCCCTTATCTTTGGTGCAATTCCTCTTATGTGTGCAAGGGTAAGTGAAACTGGATCTACATCTGTAAGATCATTTCTCACTTTAGACTCCAGCTTTTAACATGACCTCTTTCACTTGGAATAACATCACTTAATTGAGGTAATAGGTACATATCACTGATTTATACCAGAAAACAATTGCCCACATTCTGTAAAAATTATTTGACTTTGTGTTAACTGAACCTAATTAACTTATATTGTCCAGAAGATGAAGCTTATAGTACCTAAAAGTCCTGTCTAAAGTGCCCAGTGGTGAAAAGAGCAGGCTCTGTCATACTGCCATGGTTAATGGCGTGGAAGGATGGGCTGCTTAGCCAGGTTGGCGTGAATTGATAAGTCTTGGTCCAGCTCACAACAGACTGTGGTTGATCTCACAGCTGCTCCATATGAACATCCTTGCTAAATGAGGGACTCATTCTGGAAATCTTCTCAGGCTGCAAGACTAAAAATGCTAAGGCTGCTTGCCTGCTAAGGATTACAACTTTCATTGTTGTTTCCCTGCCTCCCATGTTGTTATGTGATTAGATAGATTATATTTTTCTAGGAGTCCCCTGAGATAAAGCAGGTTGATGTAACTTATCTGTGAAGGCATCAGGAGGAAAGTACTTCCCAGCTCCCTTCACAGGTATAAGGTATGTTAAGGATAAGGTATGTTGCTATTTATCTTTAGATGACATCTTCTGTTATTTATGCTCCCTGATACCTGGTCTCTCTCCCATTTTTTTGGTCCCTTCCTTCCCTAACCAACTCAGATCTGAAAGCAGTATGTTGTGGGCCAGAAGTGCATGAAAGTAGCTGTATTGTATCCACATTTCAACTGAGTACATCAGCACAGAAGCATGCTGCAGGGATCTGCAAAGGAGCCTTGGCTCAGCTCTGCCACAAGCAGCTCTGTCCCATGCTCCACTGCACAGGGCAGAGAAGTCCAAAACCTGATGGGAAACCCACAGAACAAACAGTTTCAGAGTTCAGATCCATCCTAGGGTCTAGATGTTTGTCAGCACTTCTCTGTCTATCAGGGGCTTTGTTCAGTGTGGTCCAGAAATGAATAATGCAAAAGACTATTTGAATCATGTGACCTCTGCTTGCTCTCAAGTTTCTTGGATGAACAGCTGTTTACTGTAATACTGCAGCATCTAGGTCCTGCATCTAGGACTATTTTTCATCCCTTTTTTGCTTTAGAGAGGGCTTGGACCACTGAAAAAGATTAATGAAAATGCAGAACAACATCAAGTCCAGAACTCTTGGCTTAGAGAAATGGACACTTTCTGTATCCTGCCTCTCCCATGCAAGCTCATAGCCTGGATCCAAAAGCTGGTTAGCTTGCCTCACTGGGGGTCAGCTCTTTGCAGTTAACCAATCCAAAAGGACCCAACTTGATGCAGAGCTATAGGGATACAGATTGTCATTCAGTAGTGCTTACTGATGTTGACCAGAAAAGGAAAAAAAAAAAAAGAAAACAACTAGCACAAGGTTGTTACAAACTGCAAAATAAGAAGGGAAACCACTGTTTTCCATACACCTACAATTCTCTGTTCTTTACTCTCCTTGCTGTTCTCTGCTCCTTTCATAATCTCTCACTGTGTAAAATCACAATTGCATTACATAACTTACAGTGCTGATGTCACTGTGGAATTTAGTCCTTGACTGTTGGATTTATTTTTATTAGATGTAGTGATTAGAATCTAAGTAGTGATCATAGCTTTAAAACTTCTATAAGTATGTATCATTTTCCAGTGGGATTTTCTTTGTACTTTTTAAATATCTATCTGATTCAGAACATTTATGGCAACTTGGAGAATGAGTGTGTATGGAAAAGCAATGGGAGGGAAAGTTTGGATCTTAAAAGCCTAGTCAAATGACTTAAGGGCAGCAAATTTGTACTGTAGGGTAACACTTTATTTCTTAGGTTACTGACAACTGGAAAAGAGCTTCCAGAAGAAACATATGATCTCAAAATTATTGGTAAGGAGGTATGACATGTCTTTTCATTGCACTGGTGAACCAAATCTAGCCCAAGGTTTGTGAGACCTATTATTATTGAACTTGCTGGGAATTGTGGAACAGGGGTTCAAATTCCAGTGCCTGGATTCCCAAACACCAGGTCACTAGTGAAAGATCAGGAATAAGTGTCTACCTTTCCTTTACCTATATGAGATGAAGAGGGGTACCAGGAAGAGGAATAAGGAAACTGCACTGGGAATGAATCCATTTCTGTACAACTGATTCATCTGCTTATGTGGGGGTGACCTGGGCTATCCCACTGAGGGTAGTAGGCTAGGTCACATGAGGAGGGAAGGCTGTCCTTCTGTATGTATTTGATTTGTTTGGTTTGGCAGGCTGTATTAAATCCACACGCCACAGGAATGATAGTCTTGAAAGAGCTGATTTTCTCACTAGGCTAAACTTAGTGTTTTCTGTGTTTCATTTTGGTGGTGCCTTTCCTTGACATATCTGGCTCTACCTGCAGTTGTAGTTATTCCAGAAAAGGAGTGCTCTTTTCTGGTTTAAGATAAGCCACTCCTGTACTAGGTTATAGGTGCTTCTCAGTGTTACCTTGATGGGTCTCTTCAGTACTGTTTGCTCTGCTTTTTATGGCCGTCTTGTCTCTTCAGTTTGACAGTTTTTCTGTCTTGAGCTCTCTGCTTGTATAGTCTTTGGAAGAGCCTCTTATCATGAGAAAAATGAAATATTTTTGGACATTTCCCAGCATGTGTTCATGGACACAGGCAGCAAGTATGTCCTCAGGAGCTATCAGCTCAGAGTCCACCTTTCAAAATGTGTTCTAGCACACGTTGTTCATTCTGGAGAAGTCATACATACATACTTCTGAGACACCTACACCTTGTTTATCAGTTCAATGTCATTGGACCTTTTCTCTCATCCTTTCACCAGAAGGAAAAAAAACCCTGCAAGTGCACACAAAGGGGTCAATGTTTTTGAAAGGTCAGTAATTCCAGATGAAATGCAAACCTAAGGCTTAAAAAAAAAAAATCTCCATTGAGCAATAAAGCACCTAGAGTTTGACTTTGTTACGCAAGAGAGAAACTTTCCAGCTGGCTGGCAGTGGCTCCAGAGGGTGTCTGTGTGGTTATTGATTAATTAAATCTATTGTTACTCACTTTTTTCATTAATCCAAGTGTTTTCTCTTCACTTATGTCCCTGCACAACCTTGTTTTAAAGACTTGGAATCTGTCAGAGACAACTGCTTTGAATATCAGGTTGCTTATTTGAAATGCTAACTCTTCCTGTCTCAGAAATTTCTAGGTGTGGCATTTTAGACCTCAGAAGAATGAGAAAGCTTCTTAAAGTCAAGGGTGTCTTCAGTCTCATGTTCAGTCCTGGCACTCTGTGTGCATCTGTAACAGAGAGGAAGGGTGCAAAAGGCTTGACCAGAGAGGTGGCTGTGTTTCTTTCTGTAGGACTGCACTCAGTTCTAGTGCCAAAACACAAACTTTATAGGGCTGCGTGAGGGGCAGATGCCTCTAGTGGCTTGACTTGTTGTTTGTGATTCTGAATCTCTGGTGGCATTGTGTGGAAGATAAGATTAGTAGTGTCAGCAAGCCAGCAGTAGAGTTTTGCTTCTCTGTATGCCCACCTTGGCCCTAATGAAACTTTCTAAATAGCCTTATACTCACACAGTCCTCTGCTTGTGGTCCCAACAATCAAAAAACCCTGAACAGTGCTGCTGCCCCAGCAGCAGGAGGCTGTGTCTAAAAACTCAGAGAAGAGCCCAGCTTTTGCTAGGCCGCCCAGTCCCTAGTGTCTCTGTTTGCTGTACTGAGGTACTTTGTTTGCTGGTCCCTGGCCCAGTGCCATTGACTCATGTCACACAGGAAGCTGAACCCCTGCCAGCTGGGAACTGCTTCTGGTTGCTATCTCCAGCCATCAGTGCTTGATTGGAGCCTGTTAACCAGGCTCCTGATATGCCAGCCTTGCAGGTCCCAGGCGTTTACTTTCCCTTGCAAGCCCTTGAGATAGCAGCCTGTTCTACTGGGATGACTGTGTTTAGGAAATGCCAAATCTGAACTAACTACTGCCGGGAATTTTTAGCTTGACTGGAAACATTTGCCAGAAACTAGGACGGACTGAGTTTAAGCCCAAGAGGAGGGCAGACCTCTTTGATAAAACTTTCCCACAGCAGTAATCCTTTGTCACAGCAGTGACAAGTCACTCCTGCTTCCTCCTATGCTCTATACTTCCTTCCTGCTCTATACCAGTGAAATACAGGAGTCATTTCAAGGGTAAGCTGCTGCCATCAATCAGGTCAAGAGAGCACCATCTCTGCCTTTCTGAAGCAAGGAATGGGAGGAGACACTTTCAATTCAAAACTATTTGGCTGCTTTATAGTTTTGTTTGGTAGAACATAAAAGAGACATGGAAATTTCAGAGGGCTATTTCAGGAAATCCTTTACCAGTTCCTTTAGGAGATGGTTTTACCTCAACAACTCAGCTAATTACAATTAGTCACTTGATCCTGAAAGCAGAAGGAAATCGTATCATGCATATTTCATACAGGATTTACTTAAGTATTCTGGTTTTTAGCTCTTTGGCATCTGCTGTTAGTCCTTTTGCCTGTAATTTCAGCTGGCAGTAACACTGATGCCTTTGTACCAGAGAAATGGGCTTCCTCTTCTGAAGAGTAACAACAATAGGGTCTGCTGACAGGCTCAGTTCTTGCAAAAATTGGACATAAACAAAATATGCGTACATTGGTCTTCCAGTCCAGTAAGGTAGCACAGGAGATATTTGCACCTGGGGACGTCCACATTCCCCCAGCTGTAGAGGGAGAGGGAGGGAGGTGCCCAAAGATTACCTTGCTGTTAACAGTAGATCACCCCTGTTAGAGCAGTGGCGGCAATAAACTATGTGGTAAACCATCATGCAACATGGTATCAGGAAGGCCACCTACTTCCCCTAAAGCATTTTCAAATAGCACTTTTTAACCAAGTCTAGCCAGAGCAACGTGTTGGCCATTGTGAGAGTCCTCCAGAGGAGGTGAGACCTCGGAGGTGGGCTGGGATAGCAGGTGGGGAGGAGCACCTGGTGATGTGTTGAGGCTGTGTGCTGCATAGCAGTATAAATGCATTAAGCACTGAGGAAAGTTGCAGTCAATTTGGTGACAAAATAATATATTTCAGCATAATTGCAGTAATTAAACAGGGACGCTGCTTTTAACTAAACGTTTGTTACCTTCTCCTGATTGAATTAAATAGTTATAAGCCTCTGGGCTTGCTTTTACTCTCTCTTTCCTTCTAGCTTAACTCTCTTTTCCTGTCGTCAGTTTTATGAATCAGTGATTATGCCTGAGGGTTTTGCAGTGTCTCTCTTTGGACAGATTAGAAATGTTTGTGGTTTCTTGCTCTCTGACACCTTGCACACATGAAGCAACTTTCTGCAGCCATCTTGTAAGTGCCTTTGTGCCAGCAGCTACCCACACTGCTCCGCTGCTGCCCCACTGCTGCCCTGATCTCTGTGGAAGGGACCTATCCTGGAAGTAATTTGATCCCGATCTGAATAAGGCCATCAGTAGAAGCAGACAAATCTTTGCTACTCATACGGTGGTATCTAATACGTAGGAAAGAAAGCTCAGCGTTTCCCTGAATTACAGTGGTACTTCACCTGCTTCTGTAGTTGTATTAAAGAAACATAAGGTTCTACAACCAAAGCAGATGTAGGCAAAACCATTTAACTCTGTACTATGTCAAAGAACTGGATTGTTACCATCTTCCTCCTGAAGAGTCACCACACCAGTGTCATGGGTGGCGATGTTTGCAAACTGCGCCACCTGATCACAGGGCAGTAGCAGCCTTGTATCCCTTCGGATCATTTTCTGTTGCTTTCTCATAATCTTATCCTCATTGACCTTCAGTGTTTTTCTCTCTGCACTCTTCAAACATTTCTCTATTGGAGTTTTAGGTCACCTTAGTGAAGCTGGAAGAAAAACTGCTTTTGAAAGAGCCACAGTGATAGTCAGCTCAGCAGCACAACTCCTGTGTACTCAACACCACTAGGTTCCCTCGAATGCAAGTGCCTGGCCTCACCTGACCTGTGACCCCAAGCAATCCTGTCTTTGTGTTGGCTTAAATTTGCTGCAAATAGGTCACCCTATCTAAGAAAGACCATACGAAAAGAATCCTAAACATTTTAATTTCTGAACTGGCAATAATCTTGGACAGTGCATGATAGAGCTTATAAATAGCACTTTGAGTGCTCGTGATGTCACAAACCACAAGAGCGTCTGACTTGTGATTTATTACATCAGATCACGGCTTGTTCATAGGCTTGTAGCTTGCAGCTTATTTACAGTCAGCACACCCACTATTATTCCTAAGCCATTCCAGTGTTATGCAGAAACATAAATGCTGCCTGGAATTGAAACAGTAAATAACCAATTAAAAGTTTAACCTCTTCCTTTCTGATCTCTTCCTATATGATTAGCCAAGGGTACTGTTGCATAAGGTTGTGTCAGATAATGACGAATTGGTGTTCTTTCATTTGCCTGTGTATCACATTTATACAGAAAATACTTGTAGATTTTTTAAGTATTTATGCTCACAAATAATTTATTAAGACTGCATTTATTTGAATACATGTTCTTTCCTTTTCTTCACTATGAGATTGTTGTTTTACAGGATTTTCTAGAATAAAATAGTAAAAGCTAATTTCTAGAATTTAATGAAAGAAGAATTTTAGTTCTTTCTATAGTTCTTGACACTGCACAAATATGCACACAAATTAGTTTAGGTAAACAGCAATTTGCAAAACTAGAGTTGGGCAATGTAATTAGAAAGGGGAAAGCTTGCTCTTCAGATTAATTAAGCTAAGGAACATTCAAATTTTATGTCACATCTTTTTGGCAGAGGGGGGTAACCTCATTTACTTTGGCCATGTTTTGGAAGAGGTCATGGTTAAGATTTAAATACAGGACAATATAAACCTCAGGCATTAATGAATCCTGAATGTAATGATTTTAAGACTGGAAAAATTCTTTGTTCTGCTCATGATCCCTATCTGTATCACTGAGTTCCAGGGATTATTTGGTTTCTAATAGCCCAGTTGCAGAGAAAGGCGCCCACCTCGAAATCTACAGGAAGAACTAAGCCATTTCAACCAATGCTTGTCCAACCAGATGTATTTTAAAATAAAGGAAACCACTCTGAAAAAAATGTGTGATTATATTCAGGTATCTAAAAACTACTATGTCCTGGTATCTAAGAGTGGGCCAGGAAGTAACTGCATCATTCAGAAATGGCAAAATGGGAAATAATTTACATAGCTCATCTCAACTGAGTATCAGTGAATCTCTAGCTGGTACAGTAGCATGTGTTCTCTATCACAGGTTACTTTAGAGCACTCCTAAACACATTGTTGTGATTTATTATCTTTTTTAAAAAAAAAAAAAATCCCTCAGGTGAATCTAAGGCTGTAGAAGAAAAGTAAATACTAGTACCAATTTCCTGTACAATATCTCATTCTGTGACTGATAGTTTTGTAGTCTGTGATCTCAAAAGCATAGTCCTCAGAACAGAAGCCACTTTTGTATTCTCACAGGAATAAGTACCCTAAACCAGCTAGTCGAAGGAGATCAAACACTATGTGTCAGTGTGATTTGCAAGAGGAACACAAAGGAAACTTCTGTGGCCAACTGCTTCTTTCTAAGCGTTCATTTGTGTTAATCAAAATATTTACGATGTTAGCGGCCCTTCCTGGAGTTGGTACAGAGTGCAGATACGATGGTTCAAGGTGCATGAGAAATCAGGTTTATTGCAGTCTTCTCTGTAAAGATTTTGCATTTTATATCTAATCTTGTTTTATAAGCAGTGAGTTGGCTAGCTAAGGTGTACCAGTGGCCATGAAAGAGAAATTTAATGCACAGCCCGTCAGCAGCATTTCTTCTAGCTGAGTTTACATACATCTGCAGGTGGCCTTCAGGATGTTTTTCTTTTTTTTTTTTTTACTGGACCTGCTTTTAAATATGAGTGTTTTCAGACTCTTGCTGGGGTAGGCAGAGGGCTTAATGGAGATCATAGGAGTGCTGTGTGCTTTCTGTCTCTGAAAAGAAGAGAGCCAAGGTGCCTTAAATTGAAGAAATATGCTTATATTTGTGCAAAGAAAAAATATTTGAGTGCACTGCTACTAATCTCAGCTGTTTATTCATCAAGGAAGAGGCCTTCAGAATTTAGAAATCAAATTATTAAATAAATAAATAAATAGGAAAAAAAGTCCTCTTTTTATGCCCTCTTAATACGGGTGACTTTGGTGTACAGAGACTTTCTGTTTTCAGGATTTTCTACGCAGTCATGACAGCTCAAATCCCATTTCCACTTGATCAAAGTACCTATGCAACCCCTTGATACCCGGAATTGCAGCTTTAAGGAAAATATTGCACAGCTTTCCTGTATAAAAGTACGCAGATTTTTAGGTAACATCTCTCATCCAGTTACTGGCAAACTGCCACTGGCACAGGGAAGTGCTGGAGGTTCACTGGGTGCTTCCAACAACTATCAGCGTATTTTTCTATGTCTTACCACATTCTTGGATATGTGGTAGGAGACACAGTCAGAAGATGGGCAATGGCTAAATATGCCTCTGCTGGGGCCTTTCCTATGTCTTATTTTGGATTTGGAAGAGTTAATAAATATACAAATTCATTTTTCTTCCTCCGTAATTAGATCCCAGAGGAAAAATGCCACAAGCCTCCACTACATCCTTAATCTCCTGAACAATAGAAACTGTATTAAAAAGAAAACAAACAACCTCTTTTCCTGGGAAGGGTTGATGCTAGTCTGTGATTCTCAGCTGGGTTTCTGGTTCAAACCTTGCATGGGCTGGCTGGGGACAGCAAGGGGGGCTGCCCACAGCTCGGGGGTGCAGAGGCGCCTCCTGCTTAGCTGGGCTGGGTTGGATTCCTGCCAGGCAGGAGATTGTGGCTGAAAAACTGGCAGGGCAATTTGCACCAGTGAGGAGAGATGTTAGGGAAGGGGGAGCCTGGGAAGTCAGGCGAACAGCTTGCTCACCTCTGTAAGAAGCGTCTTTTTTCCAGGTTGGCAGTGCTTTGGCAGAGGGACAGGGTTGGCAGACACCCTGCACTTGCCCAACTCAGGCTTGGAGAAGTGCCTTCCCTTTCCAGGTCCATCATCTCCCCTGCACTAAAAATACTTCTCTGAAACGTGCCCTCCTTTGCACTCAGTTGTGCAGAGAGCCTGACCCTCAGCTCGGCTGGCAGAAAGCAGTCTTCTGGCACTTTCTGTGTACTTCAGAAGGGCACAATCAGCTGCCTGGAACCATTATCAAAAGAATTGGGACAGAGAATAACGTACATTAACCTGACCTCTCCTCTCTTCCTCCTCCCTCTGACTCAACAAGTGGTGTAACCTGCAAACAGCATCTTTATCCTACAAGCATGTTTTATTTCCATAACAAATTGAGGTATTAGGAATTTGTAACCCCAGATGTTTTTCAGAGTTATGTAAACCAAGAGGCACCCAGATGCTCACGTAAGAGCAGAGGGAAAATCCCTTTGGGAACATGTGCCTGGCATAGCTGCTCTGGGCTGCCAGGCAGTGTTATTCAAACTGTGACGTGCAAAAGGCTGAGATAGCAAAAGCCCAAGAAGAATGAGGTGAAGGTGTGAAGTGACACATAGTTCCTTTTCTTTTCCCCCAGGTTGGCCTTGGGAAAATTAGAATATACTACAGTTGTACCTTCCAAATCAAGAGTCAAGTTCTCCTATGCATGAACTCAGGCAGAAACCAGCTAACCAGAAAGAGGCCCACATGTCAACCAGAAAGAGGCCCACATGTCATCATAGAAAAAAGATGTAACAAGACAGGTAAATATTAACATTCAGTGTTTCCCAGTGTACAGTATTTCATCTTCCTCTCCTTGTTTCATTCCCCTTTTGAGAAAGAATTGTCATCTGGAAACAAGAAGAAATTTCCTCTTGTTTTGTTGTATTAGGGCATATAGGAATGTTTATAGAAAATGTTTAGGTTTTTGAAAATAATTTTCTATCTTTAGAACTTTCACAAACACTGAGTCTGTTTCTTGGATGTCTTTCGTGGTGGACTTGGGACGTTGATCATGAAGTCTTTGAGTTCTTAGAGGAAGTTGTTTGGACTTTATTTCCTTCCAACTGCTTATTTTGTCCTTTCAATTGAAGAGATATTAATGAACACACACTGTTAAAAACAGCTGTTTCTGCCTCATACTAGAGCTCATCTCCACCGTAATAGCCCTGCTGAAAAGAGAAAAGCAATCTCCTGGTCTGGATTCAGTCCTGTGTGAGCTTTTGCTCTCCTTTCTTCTGTGAGGCTCTGTCCTCCATCCAGAATGGGCTGCCTGCCTCTATGTACCTCCTATCTGCCCTGGGATGTCCTGTGTTACAGGGATCAATGACACAACCTAGCCTTATCTTGTACTAGGAAATTATAGAGCTATTAAGAATGCGGAAAATACCTTTTCTCTCCCTCACCTTCCGCCAGTCTACTGCAATCAGCACAAGCTTTACTGTAAATGCAGTGATAAGAGGCAAAAGCAGCAGCAGGAGGCTTTTTACTGTCTGGGAAAAGGAACTGCAAATGCAGTACTGAGGTTTGCTAGCTACACCACTGCCCCGGTAGCTGTACCTTGTTTGGTGGAGGCAAAGAATGAGATTTGAAACTGTGCAACCAGTAAGTTAACATTTTATTAAAAGTTGCAGCATCCTGAGGAGTGAAGGAATTAAGTTGTAGGTACCTAATAAAAGCATTTGATAATGTTTTGAGGACATCCGCAGGCATACAGGGCCTTTCTAAGGCGAGCTTCACAAAACTCTGTGTATGTGTCTTCTCGTTCCAGTTTGACCCTGTTTGGATACCAAGAAATCCTGGGTTTGGATACCATCAGGCCTTTCTGGCTGAAAGGTACTGACTGTATTAGTAAGTGGCTGTCTCAGTTTCAGCCTAGTGGCCTCCTAAAACTCTCAATATGTGCCAGTTATAAAGAACTCTTCATCGTGCAGGTATCTCCAAAGAACCAAATTGAGGCCAGCATATCCTGGCATGTAGAGTACTAATCAGTCCTCTGAGGCTGAGTCACCATTGAATCTCACCAGACCAGGCTTTGAATCAGGTCAGAGGAAAAGTTGTTTACTGTCAAAATGCTTAAACTCTCTACCCCTCCATGCCAGTAAAGTTATTTAGCTTTCCGCCACTTTTCAAAGTGTTACACTTTCAAAGTGGCCTGTGCTTGACTTCTCCTTAATGCTGCTCCCTGGAGAGAAGCACACACAGCGTCACCCTTGGCTGGGGCTCCTGAGTGTCCGTGACCTTTACCATGCTAACCTACCCTCATCTTGCCCAGCAGCATTAATTGCCTCTTAAGGCAGCTTTGTTGCCAGGTCTGGGAGGTTAAGACAGACAGCTCATGCTTCTGATAGTTAAGAACTAGTAATAGCCAGTTTGGGTACCGGTATGAGGGAAGGAGAGGCTGGTAATACCCTTGCTTCAGTGCCCCATTAGAGCGGAGGAATCCTCAAAATGTGGGTTAGTTTCAGCTGAGCCCCCTCCCTCTCCAGCCCAGGCTCTTCCTCATCTTCTGTTTCAGCTCTGCACCACAACCCACGTGAGGAGGGCGTGATGCTATTTATTCTTGTTTCCTCCCTCTCTGAGATCCTATCAGAAACACCAGTCTGAGTCAGAGGCAGAGGCTGTAACTGAAATGAGAGAGAAAACTCGGAAATGCGCAGATTTTAGTCCAATGTGGCTATCCCAGCTCTGTGAAGGAAAACTGGGCCTCAAAAAAATGTGTGAGATACTCAGCAAAACAGCAGCTAAAGAAAGACTATGTGAATTAGAAACTGCCTAGCAAGCAACAAGAAAAGGAGTGGCTGGCTTGTCGTAGGTAATGAACAGCACTCAGAAGAGTGTTGTAGCATGGGTGTTACGTGACCTTCTACCCTTCTGCAATATCTGCTATTTTTGGACATTTGCTGAGAAGAACCCCTCCAAGAGCACTCTGCTGCTTTGTTGGGTGGTGATAGCTGGGTTTTCCAGCACAAACAGAACTGTGCTACAGTGAGAGGTTTCCAGCAGGGATACTTTTTCACATGCATTTGGATGAGAAGTCATCTAAAAGCCTACTCTCTGCATCTGGCAGATAGGGGCAGGGTACCACAAACCAACATGTGTCCAAATATTCCAGTCCCAGACACATAAATTTAGCTGCTCGCAAGGTGTTCCCATTACACATGAAGCAGCACAGATCTGGAAAGACCTGGAAAAACTTTCCATATCCAGATCTCCCCAGCAAGAACCATGTCTTGGGCAGATTGCATTTTTATTGCCTTCATTGCCTTGCTGAGATAATGTCCCTGTGCTTAAGGTGAACTGTGTGAGTAGTAGTACTTCAGTAAAATGGAGCCATTTACTTCTGCCCAAGTGAATTGGTGCTTAATGGTCTGTACAGTTATATGACCTCTGTTTGCAATCTGATCAGATAGCACAAACTAAATGTAGTGGAGTCTTTCTGATAAGGGGAGAATGGAGGGTCGGGTTCTAGGGTACTGCCCCAAGTAAGGACAATTGGTCAGTAGGTGGCAATCTCATATCTGAAGCAGGAAAGGCCCCCACTGCTAGAAAAACCTGCTGCTGGCCATGTCTTCAGTGAGATATGTAATCATGAGATCTGGATACATTGTGCGCTGGTTCTAATCACATGGATTTAATTTTTCTTTGCAGTTTGTTAGCAGTACACCTTTGGCATGTCCCAGATGTTATGACTTAGTTTCCCTTCCCTCAATTTTTCTGTGCCCTCTAGATGCATATCTGATAGGTTATATACAGCCTTCTCCTTCACCAGGCAGCAGCACAGGGCCAGACATGTAGCCTTGCTATTTGCAGCTAAAAAGCTGCTATGGAATGGATGCATGATGCAAATGTAAGTCATGTATTGTCATTAACCAGATCTGCTGTTCAGATGGGGAAGAGGAGGGCATCTCAGTCCTTGCAGAGATGAATGACTCACTGACTCATGGACTGATTTGTTCGTGCAAAGTCAGTCAACTGTAGCAGTTTGATCAACACCACCTTTAATTCAAAACTTCAGTTTAGGCATCTTTGCTCACATAATGCTGACTTGAGAAATGCTTTCATTTGGGCTTTTTATTATATACAGAAAAGAGTGCCACAAACCATTTCCAGAGCATTTGACCTCATTTGCAGCCTGTCAAGTGGGAGAGAGGCCGTGAAGCATAAGGAGAGTGGTTGGGACCAGGCAGGGAGTATGCAGCAATGGCAGGGTTTATGATACATGTTGTCCTAACAACAGCAGCTTTCTCTAACCGAAGATTTCCTGTGCTAACATCTCAAGGAATCCTTGGGTATGGCCTTTTACCTGAAAGACACTTCATGCACTTGTGGGGAGGGAGGAGGTGAGAAAAAAACTGATGATACTGCTTTTAAAGTGAATTTAGCATTGATGAGGGTAACTTGTACCCAACTCTGGTGCCTGAAGTTTTTTCTTATCCACAGGATATGGGAAACAGGCAGGGCTGGAGTAAATGTCCCTGTCCTGCATTCATTCTGAGTGAACTGGGACTTTGCACCCATACATGTGAAGTGCTGAAGGAAAGGGGCAGGTGTTAATTCTAGCCAGTTCTTTCTTGTGGACCTTTCTGGGGCACGTGTCACCTACAATGACCAAACTTCTTACAGACCTCAGAGTACCAACCCCCAGCAGCCTGCTGTGCTTGCCCCGATTTCAGGGAAGCAACGTGAAGGGCTAAAACTGGATGACTTTGGCATGGTTATGTGACGGGTTTGTGGCAGGTCAAGTAGTTATGCCAGAGCCTCCCAAATTCTTGCCCTTTCTCTTGGGTTAGAGCAGTTTTAGTCACCTATTTAGATCTCAGCCCCATAACCAAACAGCTAATTTGGGCCCATTGCAAGTGAGATGTGAACCACTGAGGATTAAAAGTCATTTTGCTCATCCTGCAGGCAGTCACTGACTGGAACTTGACACCTGATCACTGCTAGTCTGTGCTTCACTTAAGCTGTCAGCCTTCTTGCTGAAGTCAAGGTCACTGGGAGTAGTGCAGTAAGGTGAAGAGGCTATTAGAGTATACAGGAGCCACTCGGGCACTCACAGGGGGTTTGATTTCTCACCCCTTCTGCTGCCTGTTTTTCACAATGCACATCTAAGTTATAACCCCAAAAGTGTTGCAATAAGTTACAGCTTGGAGCACATTTTGTCTACAATGTTTGCACGGTCTGTCCTGTGAGCAGCCAGGGCTGTCCCAGGTACGTGGGCAATGCAGGTGGCAATGGCTGGATGAGGCTTCCAGGTAGCCAGTGGGGCTTTAGCTCCCATCCCTGTAACCCAAATGGCATCAAGCATAAACTCCCTGAAACTGAGACCTCCCTACCTATTCCTCACCTGGCTGCCCAGAGAGCTTGGGACACCACTCCAGTACAGATCAGTGATGCATGGGAAAGAAAAGGCAAGCATTAGAGCTGCACTGGCTCAGCCAGCTACCCTCACCCTACAGTGATCTGCATTCAGAACCTGACCCAATTTCAGCCCCTGCCGGCTTCAGAGGAAAAACACTGCAGGGTTTCCAGGAAGCACTTGCACAACAGCCAATACCAGGTGAGCTGCAGGCCAAGGCAGATGCATCGTCAAAGCAGTGTTGCCACGTGTGTTGCAAGGATGAGTGAAGGACATTGGCATTTTGTGTCATTCGTACCCAGGGAACCATGTTCTCTTTCCAAATGCAGTCAAAATGGAGGGGAGAAGGGGATAAGCATGGTTGTGACTTCAATACAGCAGTTATGTGTGGGAATGTGTGCCTGGCATAAAGTCAGTTCATTCAGTAATGCTTATGTTGTTTTTATGCTTGTAGAAAACTCATCAATGGATTAACACCTAGAAAACGGTAGGGACCTTTACTTTAAGAGAAGGGCTTTGACCTGGTGGTGTGAAATTACTGTGTTTTGGAAATTTTCCCTTCATATCTGACATTTGCTCTACATCTACCCAGGAGTTCTGACCCAAGCAATCATCTCTCACGAAGGGCAACCTCTGATCACCTGTAAGTGCAAGTAGAGGATAATATACTTTCTTTCACAAGGATGAGGAGGAAAAGCAGTGAAAGCCACAGAAACTGATAGGAAAAGTCCACTCTCTACTATGAACCAGATGTCTTTCACGCTGAGAGCTGATGTATGGCTCACAGCAGAGTGGAGGGTGTTGGGACAGACAAGAGGACTTGAAGCCACACATCTGACCTGGCCTGGTCATGCATGCTCCTTGTCACCTTTGGTGAAACACTAGTTGTTTATCTCTGAAAGCCATTTGCTTTCTACCCACCGTGTCAGTCCTCAGAAAAGCTTGCCATGGAAAAAATGCCTGGTCATCAGCCTGGCAAGTCAGGCTTCACATCTCCTCTCTCTCTCTCAGTCTCTCTTCCCAGCAGAAGAACATTTGTCACATCCCCTCAGAATCCACAGCAGAATCTCTGCTTTACCCTCTCTGAAACTGGGAACAAGCAGAGCACTAGAAGAGGGAAATGGGAGGAGAAGATGGGTTAAGGAGGTATCAAAAGAAATGGACAAGAAAAATGAGATCAGTGCGTGATCCCAGGCTACAGTAGGGATATCTGAAGGAAAGGAACAAACAGGACTTCTGGAAAGAGTCCTGGCCCTAAGGGAACTAGCTGGGAGACATGGGAAATTTTACTAGAAAGGTCTCCAAGGCCAAGATGTTAAAAGGCTGTTATGAGCAGGGAGACAAAATAGTATTCATCTTGGAAAATGGGAGGCATAAGGATAACTACAGCCCAGTGGAGAGCTTCACATTTGTTTCTTTAGATGGTCTTTGCTTAGTTAAGCTGTGTACCAGTATTTATAGCACAGCCCTGTTTATGCTACAACTTAACCCTGCAATGTTAGCAAGTGGGTGTAATGGCTGGCCTCAAACCATGTGGGTCAAGGTACCACGTGGCTTTCCTTCTTGGATAATACCCAACAAGGAGCTGCAGCAGCTCCACAGGTCCCATCCCCACCCCTGTCTGCCTGAAGGCCTCCCAGTGTCCTGGCGAGCTCAGTGTGGGAGCTCAGTGTGGGGGCTGGGAGGACAGCGGTGCTGGTGTAACTGGTTTGGTCAGCATACCAGACCAGAGCTGGTGCCAGACTGCTCCAGCCCCAGGGCTGTCCTCCAGCACCTCCTCAGGGCACGGCAGCAGCAGGGTAGCAGCACCCTGCTCCTCCTTGGGATTTTTGTGGAGCTGGGCTGGGCCACGTAGGCAAGGGAATAGGTTTCCACTGATGAAGGGCCACATCCTGGCACGTGGGCAGTGGGAAGCCAGTGGGGCACCAGAGCGAGCAGGAAAGAGTATGTACGGGTGCCAGGTCCAGCTGCAGGTCGGCCCAGGTGACCGATGGAGCAGGGGCAGAGTTATCGCACGTGAGGTGTCTCTGCAAGGCCAAGTGGAAGGACAGAGGTGCTTTACGTCAGCTCCAGCCACGTGTGCACAGGGTCAGTGCCTGGCACCGCCCTGGGCAACAGCGGGTGCCACGGGCTGGTGTGCAGGGGAGCAGTGTCCTTGCAGAAAAATGACTCTCACGGTCACTCTCTTTTGCTGTCCCAAGCTGCCCTTAAAGGTACTGGAAAAAGCCAAGGGTGGGAGTCCTGTTCTGCAGCATTTTCTCCTTGAACTCCAGAAGGAAAGTTGATGTTGCTGTAAATGCAGCAGCACGCTTTGCCACTGAGGCAGTTCTGTGTGGCTGACAGGAATTTTGCCTAAATGTCATGCAGGAGGCCAGATATACATGGTCCTAGCCTTAACAGCTTTTTGTGCCCCTTCTGCTCTGAGGACTGGCATTAAATGATGAAAAGGGCAACAGGCAAGAACAGCTATCCCCTGTCTTCTACCAATCAGTCTCAGCTGGGATTTCCTACTCTGGAGGTCATTAAGCCAAAGAAGCCTCCCTGGAACAAGCAGAAATACCAAATCCTAGATCTTGAGCCAAGACTTGGTCTTTACTATTATCAGGTTAGAAGGATGAAGCCAGATTGGATTGTTTCCTTTTCTTTTTTAAATTCCTTTTGCCTAGAGGCCCTGATGGTGTGGACAAAATTAAGAAGCTTCCTCTTGGGCCTCTCTTCTTTGGGAATTTTCACAGGCTGCTTGTATTCTGGGAGCAGGAAAACTTCCCACCCCTCTTACTACAGATTATATGGTCTTTTTAACCTCTTGTTTTCCACAATGCATTCCAGTGAGAAATGTGTCCTGTAAGTGCGTTGTCTCAGATCATTCTGCCTTCCACAAGCCAGGACTTGTGGAAAGGAAGTCAGTCTATTCAGGCTAGGAATGTTAAATGTTTGCTGCTGACTCCCCCATCGGGGGCTGTGAGCTGTGCCAGGGATTTTCCACCAGCTCTACCTATTCCAGCTTTTCAACTGGGTGCATTTTCCCATAAAGATGTGGTCTCAGAAGGGCCATCTTCACTGCTTAGTCACTCGGGTGAAGAAAATGGTTAGAGCATGGTTCTCATGCTGCCTTCTTTCTACCAGGCACTTGGCTTTATCTTGCATTATAATTGAGACTAAATCTTTTTGAAAATCTATGTGTCAGCACTGAATTATTTATAGTCATGTCAAACATTCCAGAGTACATGGATAAAACCCAGGATAAAGTATCCTAGTGTGCCACTGATGACAAAGAAGTGTTTTGCCAGTCAGAGCTGACCAAAATATGATGTAGACTAAGATGGTTTTGCTAGCTGGGGGGCAGGTGGGGGTGTGTGTTTATTTTAACAAAGTCAATATGTCATATTTTATGATTACCTTAACAATCACATATATAATAATGTAATTTTTTCAGCAGCAGACTCCAGCAGGAGATAAAAGCCTAGAATTATGTTTGTGAATTTGACTGGAGGAGATTGTAGACTGTTCCCAGACCATGTTTGTTCTCTTTGCCAAAGCAAAGTATTACTTAAATAGAAGGCCAGAAACACTGTGCTGCAGCTGAAATATGACCCATTAGAAATGCCTGAGAAACCGCAATTAAAAACTCAAGGAATTTTAAATCATTTCTCCCAAATAAAACTAAGGGGGGAAGGTAATTGCATTGGTACATAAGTTATGAGTCCAGATCTTGCTTTGTAGCTGCTTATTTTCTTTATGTGCTATTTGTCCCTTTTTAAAGAATAACACAGGCCTTATATATCTGCATATAAAGTGTATAACAATATATCATTATTCCGCTTGTCCCTTATTAATTTTCTATTTGAAAGTCTTCCAGCACTTCAAGTGCTCATCCTTGTATTCAAAAACTGCTTGACATTAGTTACTGCCCTGTCCTGTTCCCAAAATAATTAAGATCTCCACATCTCTAAATTTTTAATCTCATTTTTGTCTGTGTTCTGACATGTATTGACCAGTCCACTCTCACTGCCCTCCACTAAAGTAAACTGTGATTGATAGATCATGTCTTCAATTAGAAAAGCTCTCTCAACCCTCTCAACACAGGCATTTAGGAATTCTTACTCCCTGCTTTGCTGTGAGTTCTCGTGTATTGTTCACATGAATGGGCTGGACTGTTGTCAAAGGAGTGGTTAAATCTCAGCCAGACCTGAGAGGGTTCAAGTGGGCAAGGAATGATAGCCTTTCACCTGTTTTGGTCTTCTCAGTCTTATCATAGCAATATATGCTTACTTGGTCACTCCCTTTCGAAAAACAGTCAGTCTGCTGAAAAAATAGATCCTTCGGTTTGCTCTACATTTAGGCAAAACCAGTTTTGTATCCAGGACTACAGAAATGCATGCTTTTCTTCCCACCTTTCAGCTAAGAAAGAAGGAAAAACAAACATTTGTGCAAATTCATCCGCAGTAGTGTAATATTTTACATGTCTGTTTAATAGACAACTACAGCAGTGAGGGAAAACCGACAGGTCACTGCTTGTGACTTGGAGGAGTTCAGGCACTTTGTGTTGTTTGTGCTCTGAAGGCTGTTCAGCTTCTTCATTGTCCTGCAGAGTTTGCAGATTGGATTGTGATTTCTTGATGGGTTTAGTTCATGGGTATAAACTTTTTTTCTGGTAGTACTTAGACGGAGGTAGAAACTTCTCAATCATAAATGAACCATTGGCATCCTCAAGGTCCCGAGGGCTGAAAACAGACCACTGAAGGGAAAAATTAAATAAGAAGTGGGAAAATTGGAGTTGCTGCTGTTGTCTCCTCAGCAAAGCTGTGTGACTGCTCACACTGGAGTGAATACTTGTCCCCGGGTTTGTTTTTCCCTTTCTAAAGGGTAATGGTGGTATTGATAATATGCATATGGATTACTCAGTACTGAAAATTTTTGCTGTTTGGTTGGGGTATACTAGCTGGGGTATACAGGAGAATATGCGCCACACTCATCACAGTGCTGGCTCTAAAATAATTTCAATTATGCTTTAAAAAAAAAAAGGCAGCTTAGTCTATTCAGGTAGCTGAGAAAATAACTTCTCTCTGGTATGAATGGCATCTCCATTACTGAAACATTTTTGTCATGGCTCTAGCAATATATACATATGCTGTAAAACTCCTTTTAGTGTAGACACACCCTAGAGGAACTGAGTGTCCAGCTTGCTGAGAAGATCACCTAGGTAGCTAACTCTCTTAAACACATTCAAAATCACTACCTAAAGGTTCTCTTTCAAACTGACAGTTTAACACGTTTCACCATGCTCCCCCTCACCCCAGTGAGATCTTGATGAACATTATGGTATCATCTTCCTTCAGTCTCAAATTCAGCCTACCTGTTGGTCACCCTGCCTTCAGCACTGCCTTTCAGACATACTCCAGGCAGCAAAGCTGGCAGAGGAAGCCTGAGTTGGTCTGGAGAGAAAGTGGAAGGGTAGGACTAGTTCTGTCAACAACAGGAAGCAAAGCATATGTTTTTAACGGGCAAATAGGGAGACATTTCCCACTATTAGTGACAAGACCTGCCCCTGTGATGCAAATTAAGTGGAAGATTTGCAGTGTCATACCAGTGGGTGTAGATTTCACTTTCTTTAAGATACACAAAACCTATTTTTCGTCTTCTTTTCTGCCTTTGGAGCTAATTCATTTAACTCTCAAAGAGGACACAGCTGGTTGTTAGCTTCAGCTTCTCTTGATGTTCATTTTCTTTTTAAACAAGCTTGCATATTATTCTAGCTTAATTATATCTTTCTGCAGATAAAATCATTGGAAAGGGTCCATCCCTTCCCCCCATTCTGCTCTGTTTTTTCCTTGATTTCTTTCACACATCCCTTCCCCGGTGAATACATCTGAACCTTACATGGTGTTAATTAAGGATCTCAATTGCATATTTGCCTTTGCAAAGCTTGCCAGTGTGCACAGGCAACCGTGATTGATTGACAGCACCCGAAGAACAATGGAGGAGCTTTAAAAAGGCTTGGCAAAGCAGTGCAATCAGTAGGGAGCATGCAGAGAGGAAGAGCTTCACACAAGGACTTCAGGAAGAACTGTGTTTGGTGACTTTTATTTCCTTAATCAACATCAGGAAACAGTTCAGCCCTGCTGCAGCTGATGATAAAGTAGCTCCTCCAATGCCCACCACTAGATGAAATAACCACATGCCTTGAGGTAGAACAAGTTGTTCTGGAACATGTACTTTTGTGATTATTTGGGGAAATCTTAAGAAACTGTAATTCTTCCCAGCAGTGACCTGGAGGGGGGAGATTTTGACGTTGGGCTCTGCAGCTGTGCCAGGACAAGGTGCTTGTGGTGCTGGTGCAGAGTCCTCTCCTAGCTGGGATACTGAGCTATTGACCCAGCGTTACACAGGTCAGCAATCTGTCCTGCTGCCATCCTAGGGCAAAGCTTGAGCATAGTGGAAGAGACAAAAGTCTGGATTTATCTCAGCTCATGCAGGAAGCCTGCCACAGGCAGGGCGAGCCTCAGTTGCAGCCACCTGCCCTGGTGAAAATGCTCATCCTGGTTCTGCTCATCAGGTGCCATACACAGGGCTTGCCTGTCTCATGTGCTGTGGTAGTCTCTGGTACCACCAAATCTGAGTACCTCACAGCTTCCCTCAAATCTTTGCATTCTCTTCACATTCCTGAGGGGCTAAAAACTGCCGCAAGCCCTGCTTTACAAGAGAGAAGTGGAGGCACAGAGATGTCACCTCTTCAGTTTCCTAAACAGCGATGAGAAATCCTAGGGCAGAACCAGAATTAAAACCTGCCTTTCCCAGTGGTGTTCCCTGGGGAGTTACCTCAGGGGTTTCCTGCCCATGGGGCCAAGTAGCACATAATAAGGTGTTACAGTGGTTCAGGGAAAACTCGGAGGAATCACAGCAGACTGGGATCTGTTACATTTGTGAGCAATAGAAAAATGTAGCAGCATTGGAAACTCCTTTCCCTCCATCTGTCATGCCCGGAGTGGCATTTACGCAGGCAGATCTCTATGCCAAGAGGTCATGTTACAGCCTAGTTCTCTGCTAACCATGTTACTGCATGTTTTTGTCTCACCTGTGTACCCGAGTCCAACCCGTGTTACAGCTCAGAGGACAAATTCCTTGCTAGAACAGAGTTTGACCTCATGTATACCAGCAGTAACGACCACTATTGCAGCACAATTCCCAGGCATGTTCAGTTTTCTGTGCAGAGAGGACTGCTCACACTAACAAAGAAGGCCATCAAAGTGAGGTGTGCACTGTAAACCTCAGGGATGGGGTGGGGGGTTGATGATATGCCAACCTATAAAAGTTTGCAATATCCTTTTAGCCAATTGCACAATTATTATTTCTTACCTATTTTACCTCCTTCTCCTTCTCCTGCACTTATCTCCTGAATTGAGAAGCACAACAGATCAGGTGTTTGGGTGCCAGTAAAGCACTTGGGAGACGTGGAATCAATATCTTTGCTTGCTGCAATCCTTTGCATCTGAGTTGGGTGAACCCCTTAGGGTATGCCTGCAACAGGTGAACTAAGTTCCTGAGAAGTTCTACCTTCCTGGGGGCAAACAGCTGGATAAATTAACCTGGGGAGAACATGACATGACTATCTCCTGATTGATTTAGAGCTGGTCTCTTGAAGAGGTTGCCTGGGCTCCATGGATGGCTCAGCTACTTATAAAACAGTTGGTGAATCCCTGTGGTTCACAACCCTCATCATTAAGGTAAATCATTGCCAACGTAGGAAGTTTTAAATTAAAAATGGGCACATTAGATCACTCTATATGTCTGTCTACTCTAGTATCCTCTCTTCATCAGTGGTTGATAGCAGATATTTAGAGGGAAACTATACGAGAAAGGCAAGCATGTAGTGGTAATTCTCTGGTGTAGTTGCCAGGCTGTGGGTTCTTGAAAGCTTCCTAGAATCTTGCTGTTTAATAGCACTTAATAGCTCTGTCCACAGCTTTGTAAAATCATTTTTTGAAATCTGTTTTAGGCATCCATAGCACTGTTGGCAGCAAGCTCCAGAATTTAATTATGCATTTGATGAAGCGCTTCCTTTTGTTAGCTTTGAATCTGCCACTTCATAACTTTATTTTATGCGGTTCCTTCTGCATAATCCTCCCATGTGAGCAAACTGCCCAGAGGTCACCAAGACTTTTCAAGCTGGTGTTTCATCTACAGCTGCATGCCTGTGCAAAAGTTGTGGTTATGCATATGTGTCAAGAGGAGGTTGTTTTTCACTTAACCAAATCCATACCAACGCAAGTCCCAATTTTAAATCGCATTACAATAGCGTGAATAGGTCTGCCAATGTTTTAACTCTTCTCTCTTCTTGGAAGTGAAAGCTTTACCAACGTAGAGTACTGACATACGAGCGTGACCATGCTTGCTCAGAGAGCAGGTGTAGTCAAAAGAGCTCGTCTTTCAGCCATAGCTTTGTACAAACACTTTTCCAGCACTAGTGAGTTTTACCAGGGAGGTGTTTCTGCTGTGGAGGTGGTGTGTGTCAAGGCTGTGCTCCACACCAGTCTGTAACTCACTGGCAGAAAACAGGGCTTTGCTGCAGGACTGATGCCAGCAAGACAGCTCACCCACCTTTGCTGTCCAGACCCATACATAGGCCAACAGAAGTCTCTGGTTATCCAGCCTCTAGGGCTAAACCAGCCTGATGGAATGCAAAGCTGTCCCTCAAGTGATTTGAAAGAAAAAGCACAAACATCCTCATGAGGTCTAAGGAGTGTCCCTGCCCAATACCTGTACTAATGGCACGAAATTCACTGAAGGCCTGTGCCTATGCATAAAAAGCCATGTCCCCAAGACCATATCTGAAAGTCTGATAAAAGACTTTATTTTTCAGGAACCCCTGAGTTTTTGTTAAAAGCAGTGAGAGAGATTGTGAGCTCTGCTCATTTCAAATTCAAGTCATTTACTCAGAAGTCTAAATATGGAGTTGGACTTTTATTTTATGATATACTGGCCTTTGTCTTGGGCTGTTGAAAAGAGAACATGATAAGCTAACAACTGGCATAAAATTTTCAGTTACTTTGTAAATGTTACAGCAGCAGAGAACCAAGTAGAATTACTGAAGGGTCAAAGGCATAGATTAGAAACATCGTTAAGGAATGGTAAGAATTACTGATAAATTCTAGTGTCTTTGTTTTATTACTTCCCTATATCAGTCAGGTCTGCAAACACACTGATTCACGTTTAATTGAACAACAGCTTCATTGTGAAACCTGCCATTCTTAGCTGCAGTATAGAAAATATCTTTAAAAACACCACCCCCGCTTTCTAACATTGTACAGACAAAGAATTACAGCTCATCTGCCATAGGATATATACTACAAGTGGCATCATCTTCCTTAAGTCTCGTTTTCTCTGTCACATGTGGTGTGACAAACAGCAGTCTGGGGACCTGCGTGCTGCGTATGCCTTTGTGAGGAAGGGCTTCCCTGCACCTGCAACAGGCCCTCTCCTTCTCCCACTGCTCCCTCATTCCCCTTGGGTGTGTGCTTTGGTCACGACCGGCAATCTCTGGGCCGATGTCCCAGAGCTGCAGTCCAGGGCAAGGCAGGTGATGCTGTGTGGAGATGTGTAAGAGTGACCTTCTCTTTGGGTTCCCAAAGCCCCATCCATGCTCTTGATTGTGCACAAGCAAACACGTGTCCCACTTTCCGGAGAACAAGCAGACAGGGAAGCATGTTCTGCTTTCGTTGTCCATGGGCTGCAACATACACTACCTATGGTCAATCCTGTATATTTGATTGCTCTCATATGAATAAAAAGGATTAGCTGTCTCTGCAGAGCATTTGGCCTACATTTCATCACTTTGCTTGTGAAGCTGAGCTGGATAGGAGTGTGAAAAAAAGAGCTTGTTAAAGCCTTGGTTTTGACACAGTTATGTCAGCCAAAAAAAAAAATATTTCTCTCAATACCTCATTTCATTTTAAGGGATGTATTCCTTTTGTGCTCTTAGCTGTGGCTTTCACTGCTGTACCAGCAAGCCCTACCTTGAATGTATCATGTGGTGCAGGCATGGTAGGGTACACAGTCCAGCTTGGCTGCGACTCCAGCTGTGTGGTGCTGGCACCTACTCAATCTAGATGGTAATCTGGTGTCCTTGGTGCAACTCCTGGGAGAGGTAGGCATCTATTGCAAAGTTAGGCTTGAGGAGGACACATGAGAGGCTTTTAACCTGCCTCTAATTTCAGATAGTGCATCCATGCAACCAAGAGTGCGTTCAACTCAGCTTACTTCAATTCCAGCACACAGAGCACAGTGCTGTGGTTTGGAGGAGAATGGATGGTCCTTTAGGTCAGAAGACAGATGCGAACATGTATGCAGGATGCCCCATGCTATGTAATAGATCCCTGTGTCTGCCTCAGACCATGTGAGATTTCACAGCTCTAGTGTCACCATAAAGTTAGCTCACCAGAGTGATCTAAAGTGACATAACCAAGGTAAAAGTGACACTTCAGTACAGATAAGCCCTTCATCTTTTAAGTCGGTTATTTATATTAGATCAGTCTGTGTCAGTCACAGTATCTGACCTAACAGCCCATTCCACTACCTGGGTAAGGATTTGTCTGGCTCTGTCATTTTTTGGCATTGTTAAACTCTTCGTGCAGTCAAGACTGCTAGAAGGAGGTTGGAAACTTCTCTGGACCAGTTACACCTTCCCTCCTGCTCAGGATTTTAACCTTTAGTCATTTTATTTTTAGCCAAAATTGCTGAAAGCTCTTTCCTCCCAGTCTGTGCACTGTAGATTATGAAAACCTAATGAGAAAAGCTAAAACTCATTTGCTCAGAAAGAATAATTCCAACTCTGTCCTTTGGCAGATGAGAAAATTAGGCAAACTAATGCATTTGTCATAGACTCAGTTGAATATGCTGTTTTATTCAACTTCATGTAAGGGTGCTGTAATAAGGGTCTAGGCATAGGTCCCTGAGAGGTTAATAACTCCAACGTTGTTTCTACAGGGCTTTTCAGAGCACTGTAGTTTTCCAGATGGAGGACTGGCAGCCTGAGGAAAGATCTAGATCCAAGGGATACTGGCAATAGAGAAGGCAAGATGGGTGGGTGTCTATGAGTGTTGCAAGAGAACTGTCTGTCTACAGACCTCCACCTGAGGACTGTGCCCAGCTCTCCTGTGGACCTTGTGAGCTTCAGACAGATGGGTCTATGTGTTATGGTGCCAAACAAAGTATAACTATAGTTTGATTTGTGAGTGTTGCCTCCAGTTCTCTGGTAAACATCTGTCTAGTGTGGCCAAGGCCAAGTCACTTTTTCCCATTTCTCACTTTCTGCTTTAGGAAAATGTAAGAAGTAGTGCTCTTGTCCTAAGTATTGTGTGAAGATCCAGTACTGGAAAAGTGCTTATATATATGTTCTGAACATTACTGATGATCCCAGAATGCGGAAACAGTCCAGCACAGTAAGTCTAGTCTGATATTTGAGAATAAATAAATCTCAAATTAAGACTATAATATTTGAGAGTAAATTACCTAGCCTATAGATGCTATTCACCATTTTTCTGTCTTGCTCATTTTTATGTTTTATTCCAATGTGTATTTGAATCTCTCTACACTGCCCAACCTCATTCTGCCATTTGGTTGGGGGAAGGGAAAAGTCTAAATTTGTGGTTTATATATGAAGAAGTCTTTAAGCTGCCCACCAGATTCTCCTGTTGGCTCCTGCGGAGTGCCTGAGGCTGGGATCATCCTGTAAAACTTGCAGGCTTTGGTATTTCTGTTCTGACTGCTTTGCTGGCATATTAAGGTAGACAAATGGACTCACTCTATGTCCTCAAGAACCTAGGTATAGCAGTGACAATAAGAGAGAGGTATTTGAGGTTAGAAGAAATTTGCATTCATGCTAGTGTAATAATTTCAGGCTCCTGGAAAGATATAGGATTTTCCCCTCTTTTAAAAAAAAAATAAATGCTATAGGCCAAAGCTGCATCCCCAAGAAAGCGGTGACTATGGTTTTGCACAGAAAGGCATGTCTGTCAGAGGGAGAAAAAGATTATAAAAAAGTAGTTTTCTAAAAGGAAAATTGGTTTTAATGGAAAACATGTATCCAACGAAATGCCTGGAAAATTTGACTGCAGCAAATTTCTGACTTTATGTTTCAGTCAGATAAACTATCAGGCTGACTGAAGAAGTAATGGAATGAAATTATACTGTCTGTGTTACACTGGAAGGGCAGAATAAATGATCCCTAGGCTGCAGTCTCAAAGGACCGTGGCATTTTCATGAATTTTCTACACTGTGTTGCTTGGAGCAAGACACCAGCTAGTTCACTCTTCCTGTCTTGCCTCTGCTGTTTGAGTCTGTTGCAAAGCCTGATCTGTAAGGGGCAGAAAAAGAGTGCAGTGGGGCTAGATCTGCAAAAAGCACTTCCAGCAGTTCTAGAATGACAGTGGAGAGAAAAGCTTCTTACCTGAATACTCATGTATGTCTGGCCTCCCACAGTTCTGCTCCTGGCACTTCTTTTGGATGATCCCAAGCAAGTTCCTTCTCTCTCTTGAATGGCTTCTTTACAATGGAAAATGGAGGGAAAAGTCATCTAGGTGAACTAGAAGCACGCATTTCAAATAGGTGAGTCATCTGCATTAAAGTGGACACCTTTAGTAAGAATAATGGTGGGCTAAATTAAATGTTCTTCTTAAGTTAAAATGCCCACATGAGGCTTTAATGTGATTTAATTAAGTTTTTAAAAGTTTCATTAGCTTGCAAAGTTCATTCAAATTAGGATTCTGGAGTATCTTCATGTAGGTAAACCCATAGTTTTTCCCTCTGATGAAACGGGGACTTCACCACCTTAGAAAAGCAATGCTGCCAGACTCAGTTCACTGATACCTAGAAAGCACTTTGTTCTGTCGGAGGCAGGAGGCCAAATGCGTGTAGTTCTCTCCTGTGAGTGCAGCACACACAGGCTTTGGGCAGCTGCACGTGGCTCTGTGTGAGGCTCCCAGCTGCAGCCTTCTCCCAGACACATACCAGCTAGCAAGGACGGTGCCGTCACCTGCATGGAGCCATATCCAAGGTACCAAAACACTGGTTCTGCTCTTTCTTCTGCCACCAGCTTCCCATGTCCCACACGTACCTACCAGCAAGAAATGGGGCCATAACAGTATATATGCATTTACTCTTCACTGTGTTTTGAAGTCAAGAGGAGAGAGGAGGATTTGCAGGCTTGTTTCGAGTGCCTGATGTGGGTGACTTTGCTGTGCCATTTCATTATGGGAACTCAACTGCAGCAGATTTCTGGAAACCTGATCCCTGAGATAAACGCTGAAGAACTGAAACAGCAGCATCTGTCCAGTGCTTCAGACTGTCAGTTCAGAGGCAGGGCAAAGCCTCCATGACCTGAACAGGGCTGTCAGTATAAGGACAGCTGCTCTCAGTCATAGGCACCCAGTGGACCTAAGTGGAGGCAAAAGTTACATTAAACAGCCACACTGCTTTCCAAGTCACATGAGACCTACTGACATGCATTTTCTAAGAGACTAATGACATCTAAAGCTCTTTGAGTAAACTATTTGCTTTACATTTATAACAGGATAATCATCCCACTGCTTGTCATGGGAATTAAGCCACTGATCACCATCCCAGTGACCAAAAACATTCTCCTTGAGAATAAAATACACATCTTTATCGTTAAATTCTGCCTCATCAATAATGAAAGATTCTCTTACAAAGCTATCAGGTTTAAGAAAGCAGCCATCTTACAGACCATGCCAGCCTCTTTCCAGATGGCATTTTGAATACAATATAGACCAGGACCTTTGCTCTCCAATCCATTATGCAATAATCAGTGCTTATAAATTAAGTATGTGCCTAGCAGAATGTGTCTTTCCATGTGGCAAGCCTCGTGCAGCAAGGACAGACTGTGAGTCACCACAGGTGACATAGAGGCCACCTCAGTTGGTTGTTTTAGCTGAAACATGAGAGGCAATTCCCACGGGCTAGGAGGCTGCATTTGAAGAAGGAGCCTGAGGTCAAAGATTCAGAGCTCTTTATGTACTCTTATAGGCTAGTATGTTGTCTGGTGGTGTTGACATGTGGGTAACTGCTCAAATACCATCATGACAGTAAGATAGGTACCTCACTCATCAGGCAAACTACCACATGTCCACTGAAGTTTATGGTTCACTTGTCACCGCACACCCCATGGGGCGGCTGATCTGTGGGCCCCCTGAGGCTTGTGGTGACTTACAATGCAAGACTAGGGACAGCTTTCAACCATCTTGTCAAACCACAATGAGACGCAGCAGTGGACAGGCCAGGGCAGGCTCCAGCTGTGCACTGCCGTCACCTCCGTGCGGTTGTTGACCTCTAAAGCTCACTCAGGTGAACTTGCAGAGTCTGCAGTAACACTGCCGAGCTGGAGGGTGGTGCAACATGCTGGATACAAACTGCTTCTCCAAAGTGAGACATAGATTAGGTGAGGACTACGCCCAGTTTACTTAGCTGTCAGTGTACTGCCTGGTTTGGGAAATCCCTAGGCGGGGGACTACTGGCACCTGGGAGGTCACACTGGTCACTGTGTACTTGCCCTCTTCTTAAGCTCTTTTTCTAAATATTTGGTACTGACCACAGCTGGAGAAGATGCACTGGATTAAATGGACCTTTGGTGTGTTCCAGGTGTTGCCAGTCTTATGTTCTTATGGTCACCAAAATTAGCTTATAATAAAACAGGTTAGCTAGGGCCATTTTGATATTGAGTGTTCATTTGTGAAGTGCTTTGAACATCAGGCAATAGTAGCTAATCTTTGATTACCAGTAGTGACTGCTTTTTCAAAAGAAAATATAGGTGGGGAGAAAAAGGAATTTCTGTTCAGTTCCTGGTCCTGGTTGCCTGGTGAATTCTTTTAACGCGCAGAAGAACAGATTTGCATGTTGGTATTTTGGGGATGTTTCCCATGAGAAAAAAAGCGCAACTCAAAACTCTAGATGACTTGAGTGTCTTGTCACGATTATATCCTCCAAGGGTTTGTGTCATTCAGATGATAAATAGGGTTTAAATAACAGAAAAACAACAGTACTGTCTCATGTAAATAACAGCAGCATCGCTACATGCTACCTGCCGCATTGTTAGTGCAGACATGATGGTTTGCTGGTGGTGTTCACTTCCCTGTGCCCAGCACTTGTGTCCTATTCAGCCAGAACTGAGATTTTCTGAGAAATGCCTGATCAATCTGTGGACACCAGTGACACAAGTGCCCAGATCCCATCATGCTGTTGCAGAATGGATTCATTTTGACACAGGTCTGCTACAAATGACCATGTCAAATGTATCCTGATTATCTGAGCACAAAAGCAAAGCAGGTTTTCCAAGGTACACAAGCATCTAAACCCACAAAATATCCAACTTTTCAAGTCATTCACACAGGTCAGGTTCTTAGCTCCTACTGATTACAATAAGAAATTATATGAGAATTATAATGAGAAAAGTGCTTTTTAAACACCTGTTAGATGTGTGTCTGCCTCCTTTGGCCTGTATGCGAATGCCTCAGCTATGTGATCTGCTCCAGTTCACAGGACTGGTTAAAAGAGAAAAGGGAATTTCAGACTCCAATGTGGTTACCAAGCCACCACATTTGTATCAGCAGAATGAAGACAGGCAGTTTCCATCACAGCTGCATGATGTCTTTTGTCATGATAACTGCATGTTCGGGACTGTAGAGAGATTCTCCAGTGGAAATGTGTTCGGTTTTTACCTGTGATATGTCACTGTGTTGCAAGTGATGGTACAGTGTTGGTCATCCCAGAATGTCACAGTGGAACCAGACAACCCAAAGCAAAGCAAAGTCCACCAAGAAGCCCACAGTGGGCAGCAGGCTTTTCTGTTTGCAGAGACATCTACCTTCAGTTGATAAGAACTTTTAGTAAAAACAACGCTGGAGTAATCTTTAAAATTATCACATACATCTGTGAGTTGTTTTAGGGAAAAGACCTCCCATGAGGAGAAGGAGAAAGGCCTCTGGCTGGCATTGTAAATCATGTAGCATCCCACTGATATTTAGGAACAAGTTGAACCTTAACTTACTATTCCCATTGCCAGCTCCTGTGTGGTGTTGCTTAGATGAGTCTTGCTCCTGATGGCTAAAGATAGAAATGTTTTTCCACTCTGATTTTGTTTTTAAGCTCCATTAGAGCAGGCCTCAAAATAGTTTTGGAGTTTATTTATTTCTCATTCTTTGACTTGGTTTCATGCTGGATATCCCAGGCTGGCTGGTGCTGTAGACAGCAGAGCTCTAACTGGAGCAGACAAGCAGGCTGGTGCCCAAATAGAACCCACCATCAGAGTTTATGGTTAGGACTGAGTGGAGAGTGAAGCTTCACGATCTTACTGCCAAGACAGAAAACTAAAGGCAGCCTGTTTTAGTGGTGCACCGTGCTACTATCTCCAGTAGGAGCCGAATGGGGACCATTTTGTTAGGACCAGCAGAGGTGAAGCCATATCAGTTCCCCAGAATTGTGGCTGAATTCACATAGCTGCCTAAGTTTGGTGGCTGCATACCAGAAAACTGGTTGCTGCTGCAGTAAGGGCTCCAGGTGTCCACTGTCACAAAACATGTGCTGTTCTTGCTAGCTTCATAGCTACTTCCTGCATAATGCTGCTTCCTGTGTGGTGATCACTTCCAGATGTGCCAACGAAAACAGGGTGGATTTCATGCAAGAAAGTATTTTCATATTATTTTCTCTGAGATCAGAGTAATTTTTCCCGCATCAGTCAAAAAGAGAAATTCTGGTGATATGATTTGACTTCTGCTGCCTTCACAAGTTGCTTTTGCCTCCATGTGTTGCCTCCAGTGTTGACAGCTGGCAGATTTCACTGTAGCATCCAACAGAATTCTGTACCGTCCACCAGAAGTATCCATCCCAGTTATCAAACATCAGGCACACAGCACATCGTCTCTGTTGCATCTCCCTTTTCTGTCTCCACCTGCCAGCCAGTCCACCACAGAAACCTTCCCTTTTTCTGCTCATAGTCACCACTTCAACACGAGGTGAATCTTTTTTCTGTCACTGAGCATATAGGCCTTCTCCTGCCAGGACTACTCAAAAGCCTTCACCAACTGGTCATTGAGGCAGGGAAAAATGGTTCAGCTCACGTGGGTTAAACCAAATCAGGATTGAAATGATTTATTGATTTATTAAGGATATTCCGTGCATTATACATTCAGGATCTATGCCAACAATACAGCAGTTCAACCACAAGGTTAGACACTTATAAAACACTAATAAATTCCTGCAAGTTCCTAAACACACTTTTGTAACTAATCTCCAGGCACGCAGGCACCAACTCCTCTGTCAGTGGCATGGGGGCCACTTCTGGGAGCACAGGTCCTCCCGCTTACTCCCCGCTCCCACTGGGGTTGTGGCCACTCCAGCTCTGGGGGTGCCCATGCTACTCACTACAATCAGCTAATGCACCTGCTGTGAGAAGGCATGCCAGCAGGTCACGCACACCCTCCCAAAGGGTCAGGCCACATGCTGGGTGCCAGCTTATGACAGCGTCTCATGAATGGGGAGCTGCTGCATCTGAGCCCAACAGTGGTTGTGATGTGCCAGACTGGCTTTTGACAGTCTGAGGCCTCTCCTTGCTCCATTACCATTTTCTATGTTTCTTTTATATAGCCTTTCAGATCAACTCATTCTGTGTCTCAAAATTGTCATTCCCTGGTTACTGTTTAATCCAGCTGACAGTTGCCATCCTCTTTAGCGTGATCAGCTAAGGCCTGGTGATTGTTTCCCTCTTCAGTAAGATCGGTTTGGGGTAAATGCCCTCTCAGACACTTTTGGGTTTTCCATCCGTACATGCTGTTTACAGTCACTTATCTATCTTATCAGCTGTTGTCTTCCACAATGTTTTTATCCAAGTGTGAGCTGTGCAGGCACTCCCACACAACTATTGAACTGATATTAAAGAATAGTGGCCCCATATCTGGATTTGGGGGGAAGCTCTTTCTACATAAATTTACTTTCTCAGTGCCTGCCGGTTCACGAATTTTTGAACTTAGTTACCTCAGCTTGCATAGCTACATACAATTAATCTGTTCAAGTGTAATAATTGTGCTCAGAGGATCACTGCATATGTCTATAAGTCTAATCCCTAGTGACCCCACATCTGTAAGGGGGACAAGGAGAGAAAGAAGGAAGACTTGAAAGCTACTTTTGTCATACTGTGTTCTGAGACTACATATTCTGCTTGAGCCGATGTTAAATCGTGTAGCAGCCACTGAGTGGGCTTTCTTTCTTGTGAACCTTCCAGGCAGAGAGTTGGAGGACAATCCTAAGGCAGTGTCCCGTAAGACCAAGAAACTGATGTGGGTATGAAACGCCAGCACATGCCTTGCTGGGGCACTGAGGGCAGCTCTCAAGGGTCACACCTCTCCCCTTCAAGGCCTCTTGTAGCTCCTGGAAGAGTATATAATGCCTGTTTGCCACCAGGCATCTTGATCGTGGTCTGTGGGGCTGCAGCAGCTCTTGTTGCCTGTTTTTTCCTCACCCTGCCTCACCTGTTGTGTGTGATGCAGGCTTGGTGCCAAGCTCTTGGCCAACTGCCCTTTCCACCTCCTGGGCATGCCAGCCCGAGGAGCCCCAGTGGCAGTGCTTGCAGTGGCAGCCCATGAATAGTAACTTTCTGAGGCCATTTCACAATCTTCTGTCACCTTATGGTTAGCATTTGGTCCTGCAGTCTGTGAGAGGCTCCCCACCCTGGCATGCCTAACTCCTGCTGCAGATCATCCACAGCCACTATCAGAGATGTTTCTAGATCACACATTTCCCAGAATTCCTGTATGTGACTGCCAGCAGCACAGTCTCATTTCCCCTACAAATAGTCACCAAGCCAGATAAATCATTACTTTGTTTTGCTCTGCGCTTGGGCACTACTTTTTGCTGCTACATTAGAAGTAATTGTTCATCCTCCTGCTCCATAGTGAGACAGCTTTTCTTGCCCTAAGTCCTTTCTCCCAGTAGCACAAGGCAGGAGACCCAAAGGAAGCAGGAATCTCATTGATGGCTATGCCCAAACCCACCAGAGAAAATCAGGGTGCTCTTCACATGCTAACTGCTTAAGGCAGTGAGAAAAACCCTTAGCAACTTCTGTCTTGTAGGTTGTTCCTTCCTAGGTGCTGGTGCACAGCTTTCCCCAGCCCCATCCTTCATCCTGCAGCTAATCTCTTGGACATACATTGCTTTGCACATTTTGTTCTTGGCAGTTTCCAATGTTGCCTCAGGCCCTTATCACCTTAAAAGATCAGATCATATAGTAGTGGCCTTAGAGACGGCCTGATTGATATCTGCACAGCCAAACAAACAGTAAATTTGAATAAAATTTGGCACCTTGTTGCCTATTAGATCTGCTGATTCTGAGAGGATAATTCACAGACATCAAGTAAAGTGTGTGTACTGAGCACACATGGGGCAGAGTCTTTGGTTGTGTGAAAGAGCTTGTAGGGGTGGTGTGCAACCCTCACGGAGAGCCTTTTGCCCATTCCAGATCCTGCACACACCACCTGTGCAGTCATGAGGATTTGATATCGCTGGACACTGCCAACCCAACAGGACTTCTCTGTGTATTTATACAGAAATACAGATGCTTGCAGGAAGAGGAGAGAGTTTCCCAGTGATCCCTGAACAAACACTGATGAAGCCAGGAGCTCCCGCAGCTCGGTGTTCACCAGCACCACTAGAGTTTGTAGTGAAGGCGTGAGTGTGCTCAGAGGAAGATCATGTTTCTGGGTGGCCGTTTACAGTGTAATTGTGATACAGTTATTTAGATACTCTCTAGTTGCTTTCTCCAAACTCATTCTCTGCAGTCACAGGAAATAATGCTGTGGAAGAGTGTATTCTTGTTCAAATCTTCCCTGATATTAGTATCACCGTGAGCCTCCCTGAATATCCCATCCCTATTTTATTTTGGATGACCCCCTTTCTCAGGCAGAAGGTAATTAGGAGAGGGCTGCACCAGCTGCTGCTGTTGCATGTGCCTTGAACTAACTCATGTGGTGTTTTCCTCCGCAGACCAGATGAACTGGGTCCTGGCCCATGGATAACACGAGACACAGCATTCAAGGGCAGGCTGTCTGGTGAGTAGGTTTGATGCTTGGGTGACACCACCACGCACCTATACATAATTCCCAAACTGCTGCCCTGTGTAGAGTAGTATAACTGGGCTGTAAATTGTACCCAGGGCATTAGTGTTTCAGTTCCCCAGTGGCCAGTGCAGATTGGGCATCCCAGCAGCTGAGAAAAACAGACTAGTTGGTGAGAGCAGCAACTGTGCTGAGGTCTGGGAAGTTAAAAATGGGTATTTTTTCCTTCAGCAGTGCTCATCTATTTATTGGCTTGATTGTAATCACAGCTGCCTTAACTTGTAACTAATACTGTCCTCCCTGCAGCGTAGATGATGATCACTTGTGTATCAGATACTGCTGTCTATGTTTGCTTTTGTTATCACCCACCATCAGCAGGTCTCTTTGAAAGACCAGCTCTGACCAGACACCAAGGAGAAAAGAGGGATTCCAGTTATCCTCTTCCCTGTGGCTGACCAGTTCTTTCCCATCACACAAACATCACTGAGAGCTGATTCTCCTAATGCAGGATGCAAATCCATGTGGCACACCTGGTTCCCTTTGATCATGTATAATTTATCACGGAGCATTCAGCAAAGCAGACACTCCCAATTAAATACAGCCTTCTAGGCACATGACCTCTCTGTGCCTCTAACCTCCATGGCTTTGAGAAATCTGGTCTTATGCCTGAAGCTAAGGAGGCCATGCTCAGCCACTGCCATGAATGGTAGTGTGACCTTGAGGGTATCTGGCCTATCCAGACCCAGTGTGGATGCAGTAAGTTAAGGCTGACAGCCTAAAAAAGTAGGTCTCAGTTGCTTCAGGGGCTGGTTCTGGTCTGTAGCCATGGATCACTTGGAGAAGGGGACCACAATATGACTTGTCCCCTGACTACTAGTTTTAATGGCATAGGGAGGGTAGGAGACAATGGTGGCCACTTCTTGAGAGCTGAGAAGAGCATGCTTGAGTTGGCTGGGTGGTAGGGTGGTGGTCAGTTCCAGGCTAGGTCATTCTTGCAGGTAATCTCCAGAACATGCACCTGATAGGTGGTCCCAAGGAATGGCCCATCTTACACGCATTCAGCCCAATTCCCAGATCTCAAAAAAAAGGAGGATGGAGTTAGAGTATCAGGAGCTTAAGGGCAAGAAAATGTGGAATACAATGTTGCAATCCAATAGGAAATTCAGAGGTAAAACCAATATGCTTGGACTTCCAGATGTAATTTAACTGTCCTGTAATGGTACCATGGGATCAAGGCACAGTAGTTAATTGTGATCGCAGAGGTGTCCCTGCAGAGAAACCCCAAGCCCCTGCGGGCTGGGCCGAGGGTGCGGCGTGGCGTTTGTGCAGCGCCCTGAAGGTCACCCCGCAAGGGCGGCTGCGGCTGCCGCGTGTGTGAGTCGTGTCCCCCCCACCGGGGACAGGGGACGGGGAGGTCCCGCCGTCCCCGGGGAGCCCCTGCCCGGCCGCCCCTCCCGGCAGGTGCTCCCAGCGCACGGGCGGCGGAGCGGGGCCGGGAGGGGAGCGCTGTTTGCGCTCGATATTCCGCAGCCGCGCTACACGTGAGCCCGGCGGAGCGTGGCGGGGCCGGCGGCTCGTGCGGGGCCGCCAGGAGCAGGAGCAGGAGGAGGGGAGGGAGTGAGGCGATGCTCAGCAGCGCCCGGCCGATCAGCTCTGTCGCGCGGAGCCGGGACCCGCTGGGAGCGGGAGGGGCGGGAACGCCGGGAACAGGCGGGCACGTGCGCGGGCCCGCGCGCTCACGCGCGTGCAGCTACGGCCGGGCGAGGGGCGCGCGCCCGTGTCCCGCGGGTGCGCGCACCCCCGGGCACCCGCGCACACGGGCACGCACACGGGCACACGGGCACGCACACGGGCACACAGACGGGCACACAGACAGATGGGCACACACACAGACGCCCGCCCCGCCTCAACCCAGCCCGGCGGATCAGAGCTGGAGTGCGCGGCGGGGCGGCGGCACCGACTCACGCTGCCGGAGCCGGTGCCGCAGAGCCCCTCGCTGCCGCCTCTCCCGCCGCCGCCGCACCCCCAGCGCGCCCCGCCCGGCCCCGGGGCCCGCCCCACCCGCGGCAGACCCCTCCTCCGGGCCGTCGGCGGGCGCGCATTGGCGGGGCGGCGGGCGGGGCGGAGCCCGCGGTGTATATGAAGGGGCGCGGCGCGGGGAGCGCGGCTGCTCCGTGCCCCGTGCGCTCCGCCGCGCTCCCCCCGCCGCTCCCGCGTCCCCCCGGCCGCTCCCCCGCTCTGCTCCGCCGGGCCGGCGTCGCCGGGGCGGGCGCACCCACCCGCACCTTCCTGGTGCCGCGGAGCCCGGCCGGGCCCTGCCCGCTCCGCCCCCCGAGGGCTGTAGAACTCTCCACGCCGCTCGCCCGCCCCGCCGCTCGCCATGGCCCGCGGGAAGGCCAAGGACGGTGACGGCAACTGGAAGAAATTCATCTGGAACTCGGAGAAGAAGGAGCTGCTGGGCCGCACCGGGGGCAGCTGGTGTGAGTGCGGGGCCGGGGGGCGGCGATGCGGCGGGCGCTGCAGCATGGCCCCGGCGCTCCGCCTCCGCCGGCTGCGGCGGGGCTGCGGCCGGGGCGGGGGGGGCTGGGGACGGGGCGTCCCCGCGGGGCGAGGGAGGGGGAGGACGGGGTCCCCCTGCCCGCTCCCCTCGGTGCCCCGTGGGACCACGTGGGGGCCGGCGGGCGCTGACCCCCGAGTGCGGCTCCAGGTGGGGCCGGGGGTGAGGCAGGGTCGGGCCGACCTTGTCTGAGGGCGCCTCGTCCTTGGGTCTCCTTCCTTTCCCGGCGGCTGGCCCGGCCCGGGAGCATCGCCGTCGGGGGAACCTGACCTCCCAGCCCTCATCTGCTGTAGACTGCACAGTGGCTTTTTCTCTTTTTTTTTTTTTGTATTTTCTCTGGATAAATGAAATCAAGCGAGTTTTACTCCACGGAGAGGTAGCAATTGACTTCTAATGTCTCCGCAAGAAGGAAATGGCTCTATGTGCATTCCTGATTACATGCTCATGATGTGTCCCTGGGTGCTGTACAAATAGCATTTAGACTACAGAGGCTTTTAACAATTTCTTTATGCAAATAGACAGTCTTCCAGTTGCTGCCAACCACAGCTGCTGTTGCCACCCTTGCGATGTTGAATTCAGCTCCTGTTGTAATGGATCAGCCGGAGATGCCACATCCAGAGCCGCCAGCTCTGGCGTGCGGACTAGAGCAGGCATCTGCCGTATCTTTACGTGAGCAGAATTGGGTTGTGGGTGCGCATGGATAGGTATTTTCTGCTCCTGAGGCACCAGGCAACTGCGCAGTGCTTCAAACGCGGAGGCTGAACCAGGTCCTTCTCCCAGAGTGCCCATGCCTATCTGCCTAGGACTGATTTGCGTTTGCTGAGTCGATCTGCAGGCTGATGATCAGATTCTTCTGTTATAAGCCTACCTGTTGCAGGAGGCTTTCTATTTCAACCCTATGGTGCTCGATTCCTAGACCCACTGCATTTTTTCTGAGACCTTGGAGTGGTTTTGACCTTTAAGGTGTCTTTGGCGTTTAGAGCATCCTGGCTGGAAACCTGATTAAATAAGCTACCTCCCAGCATTTGCCTTTTGATGTTACAAAACTCAAAGGCATTACGCTGCAGACAACAGCATTAGTGTTTGGTTTGTTACAACAGCACCTCCTATGACCGTGCTCTGGAAAAAATTTCCACACGTCCCTGACGTCACTGCCATTTGCTTTACGCTGCCTGGATACCAAAGAGTGCTTTAACTCCTGGAGCACCACGTTACTTCACCCTGCTCTGCCCTCCAGCCCTGGCTGCCTCCTCTGCCTCTGGTGCACAAGAGGAAGACAAGAGGATGGAGTGCCTTTCTGACAGTGTTCCTCAGCCTCTGTGTCGCTGGCTGTCCCTCCTGCTTGCCTGTCTTTCATAGACTTTAAACGACCAGAACAGCCAGCTTTCATTGTGAGGCTTCTCCAGTGAGGTAGCTTTATTTTTTTATGATGGGGCTGGGGAGTGAGGAGAAATACTTCCACCTACTTCTTCCTCCCCTTTCCTTGTCGCTCATCACTTCAGGTCCTTCAAATAAACCACGTCTGTTTTGTTTGTAACTAGATAAGGACAGTCTGAGATCAAGCAGGCTCACTCTCAAGTACTCTTTGGCCTCTGCTTTTTCCTGCAGCCTGATTAGCATATAGTTGCTTGGCATGGGCTGGTTTATCCTTGTGGGCAGCCTGGTGATGCATAGTATGGCATGTTACTGTGCAGTTAAGCAGCTGAGATAATCCTTGTAAACTGGTAACTGATACCCGGAGTCTGAGCCATTCTGCATCTCCAGTCTCTTCTCTGTTCTTCCTACCCTCTGCCCCCCGCCCCAAGATTGTTTGAGATATTCCCTTTAGACCGAAACTACATCCAATCTTTCTTTATTATTCACTCTTTAATTGGTGTGACCAGTGCCAGAGTGCCTTTGTAGGTACACAAGACTGGTGAATCTGCAGTACTGTGACATGTTATGAGTACTTTCCTACATTTGAGATGGAGTACTGGAGCTAATTTGGGCCTGAATTCTGTTCCTGTTGTCTTTATTGGAAGTGATAGCTTGAATTACTAGGAGACATCAGGCTTTACAATTGCTTGTAAACCTGAATGAAACATTTACTGCTACTGTTCCCAGAAATAGCTCTGAACCCCAAGCACATCCATAGTATGGCCTTTTGCTCTTGGGCACTTGGATCACAATCTGTCAGCTGCAAGAGCCCGCTATGGTAGTGCTGGGTCAGCCAAGGGGTCCTTTAAAATACGAGGGAATGTGGTTTAGTCTTTATGATCCTAAATCCTGATTTGTGGATTTCTAGATTTTCAGGGACTCATGCTTTCTGTCCCCCAAACAACTGGAGTGATTTACATTTCCTGTATGCATCAGGGCATAATCTCACTGTACCTATATGTCTTTTGAACATCTGAATTCAGTGTGCTGGCTCTTCCTTATAAGTGACAAAGGTGGGAAATTCTGTCCTGAAACGTGACTGATGCGAGGGCTTGATTTGATTTCTCTTTCTGTTTGTTTTCTCTTGCAGTTAAGATCCTCCTCTTCTATGTCATCTTCTACGGTTGCCTGGCAGGTATATTCATTGGGACCATCCAAGTGATGTTGCTCACTGTCAGTGAATTTGAGCCCAAATACCAGGATCGAGTGGCACCTCCAGGTAACTAAATAGGAGGCCTGTGTTTGACTTGGTGCAAGCTGTTCTGGGGAGGCGGGGTTGGTTACTCACCTCAAGAAGGAGGATGAAATAAGCATGTCGTTGCTGCAACACATATTTGTAGGGGGTGGGTATGTTCTCAGCCTTCTGTGTTAGCAGTGCTGGGGCTCGAAGGCAATCCTGCTAGATTTAAAGGTTGCATCACATGAAAGATGTCTCCTCTCTGAGAGGAGCTTAAACTTGGTTTGCTTTTCCCTTCCCCTGTGCCAAAGTGATGGAGTGAGGAACTGGCTGTATGAGGAAGCTAAGTTCAGTTTTTCTTTCTTCATAGCTACTCTGTTCACATGGGTAAGTGAAAGGGACAAAGGCAAAATGTTGGGTTTTTTGGTGGAGCTGGCATGCGCAAGGAGTAATCCCAGTTCTGGTTGTGCTTACTGACTTGTATTATCCAACATTGAACTACAGTGTGTGATCTAGAGGTGGGGGTAGCCTCCACTAGTGGGTATTTCAGTTGACTGTGTTGTGGGAGGTTAAAGGTGGGTCTTTTAGCTGGTATTATATGACCTGTCTTTACATAGACAAAAGAAATCTCTGCTCAAAATTAAAATGATGGCCTTAGCAGTGTCTGTGGCCCGCCTGCCTTGGGTGGGGGCAAATGGAGTGAGTAGCCCTTGCCGCAGGTTCCCTGCTCTGCCTGTCCAGGCTGCGCTGCGCTATCCGATCCCGCCGCAGCCAGCGGCGGCTCAGAGCGCGGGGGGGAGCTGCGCAACTGCTGCTTTCCCACATCACAAATGACCTTGAGGCTGCTTGGCACTGGGGATCCTAACGATCCGTCTCCAGTTGCTCTGTAAAACAGTTCAGAAGCTTTTAATAACAGTGGTATTTAAGTGACAATTGTGAGGCTGATGGCTTGTAGCTACAGAAGTTGGCTCTGGTGCTGCACTGTGTCTTACAGCCCTGCTGTCTGCAGTGCTGTGAATCTCTGCCCTAAACACAGGGAATGAATGTCGCCATCACCAAATGGTGTTATATCTGGGCGAAGGATCATCTTTTGCAAGTAACTGCTTTTCCACCAGCACTTTTTAAAGACAGAACAGAGACTGGAACTGCTGTGGTAGTGTGTGGCACTTCTTCATGTACCACCATGGCTGGGGTAAATGCTGCCTTAAGCACTGAAAGTGGTCTTTTCATCTCTAGTGGGCCCTGACATTTGCAGGAAGGACTGTCACTGATACTGCCCAGCTGCATCTGAAACCCCAACGTGGCTAATGGTGGGGTAGTCGTTACTTAATAATGTATTTTTCCCCGGCTGAAGTCCAGTGGTCTCACCAGACATGAAATAATTAGCGAAGAAGCCCATGGATCTTGGGTCTCATCCAGATAGACCTGCTGTTTAGCCAGATGTCACATAATTACTCATTCTAGATAAACTGTTTGCTTTCTGTGAAATAGCAGTTTACAATCCAATTTCAAAGCAACTCTGGTAAAATTTCTGTGAAAGATTTCAGCCTGCAGAGGATTTTTATTCATCTCTTAATTGCATACTGCACCAGTTTTTCTGGGGCTCTTTTTTTTTCTAAACAAAGAAAAGGAATTGAATTTCAAGATGCTCTTGTAGCGTGTACTGCAGGAATCAAAATGGAGGAACAATGAAAAGGTTATTGGGAATCTTTTGTAATGGGCTTTTAGGACATGTACTGAAATCAAGGAGAACGAAATCCAGCTCCCTGAATATATGACAGTGGGCAGCCAGTAAACAAGGGCTTTGAACCAAGCTGCAATGTCACATGCGTACAACTTCAAGGAAATAATTATTACATTAATAGCACTGGGCCCTTTTGCAGGGCATTATGCGACAGCTTCTACAGATGTGGACAAGCTGGGTGTAAGGCATGGTGCAGGCTGGCTCTTTGTCCAGTATGTTTCTTGTCCTGTAGCACAGCAGCCATTAGACCACAAGTCAAAAATAGCCCTTTGATGTAAGCTTTCAGAGAGATGGACATGGTAGCGAGTTGCTGCACTGCTGTCTTTGGGAGGTCAGCAATGCCTATGTTCCCCTGCTGTGCAGGATTCTCCCCTGTGCTGCAAGCACAACTGCTGCTCTTACAATGAACACACATGGGACTGGGTTCACCGCTGCACTTGGTGAGCACCAAACTTAAATGTTTTGTGATCTAAGACATCTGTAGATGATTAACTGTATAAAATAGGATGTTGTGCAATTCTAATTCCTAGTTCTTGTGGGAAAATTTGCAAGCTGAGTAAGTATATTGGCAGCTTGATAAAGCCCTAGATTTTCTAGGAAGCCAGAAAACCGGGTTTTATTCTTGTTAGAATGCTCTGTCCTTCTTGGGCAAGTCCCTGTTGTGTCAGCCCAGAATATCTGAGAAAGGGGAAACTAGACTTCCCTTCAGGGTTTGCAGGAAAAAATGCTGTAGGGGCTGCTAGAATATCATTCTTGTTCCGAAATACAACAGATTTCGTAACAGCAACAGAACCTACAGGGTGTTTTATTGAGTTATTGACATGGGTATAACATTGAAAGCCATAAAGTGCTATTTTTGTAGCCAAGTGTCATTAATATGGTAATTGGTTTCTGCATTGAACACAACAGGAATGTTATGCAGGGCTTCAGGGCAAGCTGAGTATTGTACCTTTCCATTATACTATTTTTTTCCTTCTTTTGTCTTGCGGTGGGGGAAGGGATGGTGCAGTTCACCTTGTCCAGCCCTGCCATTGCGACAGCCCCACCTCCCAGCTCCACGTGTGCTGCAGGCTCAGACTCCACTTTAAGCACAGAGGACTTACCCTGCTAATAGGGAAGGATGAGGATATTGCCTCTTAAACAGTGTACTGAGTGTTTAAAAAATAATCCTCCATTCTCCTCCTCCCCTTCCCCATCCCAATATCAATTGGGCTGTGTATCCTGCCATCTTGTGGTGCGAATCCCGTGGAACAGCATCTGGTTATCCCATCCCTGGGGCTGGCACAGGGGACAGAGCTCACTGCTGCCTGAGGCACTTTGTAAGTGGTATCTGGAAGGAAGAATTCCCGCCAGGGGATTTCAGGTGTCCCTGCTTCAAGTGCTGCCTGGGCAGTGAGTGCGTCATGGAAAAGGCTGCTCTGGTATGTGTCCCCCACTTGGTTTATTTAGCCTGGAGAGCAGCAGGGAGGTGGCAGGAAGGCCTCAAAGGAGCATGTGCTCCCTCCTGTGAAGTTGCACTTCTTTGCTTCTATCTCTTGTTGTCTCAGCACCTATGCTTGGAAACATCTCTGAATCTCAATTCCAGGCATGTTACTATCAACCAGGTTTTGCTGCATTTGTAGAACACTTGCACCTGCTTTTTGCACTTTGGGGATTAAGTAGAGGGTGACTGGAAGCTTGGAAGGACATTGCTTGGTATGGAGGCTTTTAAAATCTATCCTCATTTAGTGAGCTGGTGGGGGAAGGTAGGATGTCGTGATCACTCAATTTGTCATCTATGTCATCCCAGGAGTGTTCAGACTCATTCTGAACCAAGATTACATGGTGCTTAGAAATGACCATTGTATCATGAAGCAAGAGAGGTTACTACAGACTTATACAACCATTCCTAATAACAAGCCTGACTTCCCACTATTAGTTTCTTTCTCTTCACCCTGAGGACACATTCACCTAAAGTCTTACTCTTACAGCTTAAAATGATAAAATCTCTGTGGAGAATTGTTTTTTAAATGAACTTGAATAAATGTGATTTTAATCTGCAACAGTATTTTGGAAGTGGAACTGTAGCTGAAAAAAAAAAGCCAAATGACTTTACATGCGTTTTTTTGGTGTTTCATATCCTTGTATACTTACAGAAAGCCAACAGAAAGTGGTGTCCATTCCCAAGTCAAGGCATCACTCATCATTTATGTGGACAGTGTCAGTCAAGTGAAGATGGGAATGAATCATTTCCCAGCAAGAAACTCTTAAGAGCCAACTGCAGCGGCTTTCTAGTTTGTCAGTATTTTAGCAATAAGCTGATTCCTTCCTGTGGGAGGAAGAGCATCACCACACGTGACACCATCGTGTATCTCTGGTAATAACATGAGATACGAAACTGCGTGCATACATTGAAGGTGGGGAGAGGGTTTAGACTCCTGGCTGTGAAAGCACTTGAGGCTTTGTTTCTTTTCTTCCATAGGACTTCCTCATGTGCATGAGGCCCCTTAGAGCTTTGTTCATGCCAGTAACTCAGTGGAGCCACACACTTACTTGGATGTCTAGTAGCCCATGGGAGGTAGCACTGTAATGGCTCAGATTAGTAATTTTTTTTCTTGCCCCTACTTGCTTCAGTTACCCAGTGGGGGTGATTGTTGCAGAAAGGTTAGTGTTCTCCAGAGGTTACCTTCTGTCATCATACAACACACTTGTTTTTTTACACAAGATTGCTTAAGAAGAATTCAATGATTGTTCTGCTCTGATAACAGCACTGAAGCTTTTATTTTGGCTACGAGATGTACAGATGGAAAACAAAGAAGGAAGTAATAGATCAGTGCTTAGGGCTCTGCATTCAGTCAGTTGCAGGCATGTCAGAAGGGAGGTTGTGGTGGAAGCCAGTAAGTAATAACTTTATCCTAATTTTACAAATGTATTTTTCATGACAAGTCTTTCATCTTCATGAAGATTTACTTCCTTGCTTCATAAGTGGGAAGATTGATCTCCACTTTGCTCTTGTCCTAAACAAAGAAAGCACTGCTGTACCAAAGCCTGGTCTAGTCTAGTTCATTAGAGTACCTGCAAATGCCCCCAGTTAGGCAGAAAGTAGCCCAGCGATGGCCACAGGCTATTTGGCAGGAATGGTGGTTCCCTTGTGCTGGCCACTGGAAGAGCTTTGTGGTGGTACTGCCTGGGCTTCAGTGCAGTTCTGTGTGGACTTGCAAGACAGGGACGCTTTGGGATTGGAGTCTGTTCTCCCAGCCAAGTCACTTGTTTATGGGCAGAGGGCTGGCTTTGGACTGTACCTATCAGTGGCCAGGCTCTCCTAAAGAGAGAACAGGGATGTTCTGGGTGGCTTTTACAGACCGCAGGGTGTGTGTTGCTGACCTTCTCTTCACCTTTGCCAGGCCTGTGTGGATGCCCTTATGTGTTACCTTGGCCAAGACAGGAAAGAGAGGTGGAGAGGTGCTGAGCAAAACTAACAGCTTAACTTGCCTGACCAAGCTTAACAAGCTAGCTGTGCTTTCTTGAATTTTTTTTTTTTTTTTTTTTTTTTTTGTGTGCATATATACACTTGAATGACACACCTGTAACTTGAACTCTGGAAAAGGCAGACCTGGGAAGAGTACCCAACGTCTGGCCTGCCTCTCCTGCAATTCTAGACAGCCATTTCAGGTGACTCTGAGCCTGTTGCTTCCCAGCTGAGTGGTAACATGAGAAAGGCTTGGCAGAATAGGATTTAAGTCCCTTACTAAAGTTGAATCTGGTGTATTTATTCTACATATATTTATAACTGTTTGTGAAGCAAGAATACAAGTAATTGCTTGAAAGGGGGTTGACAGCCAATGACTTTGGAAGGCAGGATGTAATTTTGCTAGTAGAATAGTAAGTTGCTTCTAAACTTTTAACACTCAACCTCGTCCGTTTGTATCAGAGGGAGTCTTGGGCAGTTAAAGCTGCTTCATGGAATAAAATGGGAAACACTCGAGCTCCTTGCTGGATGTCTCGCAATCTTTAGTGGCTGGGAACCGCGTTTAGGGGAACAAAGCTAATCTTTGTCCTAGGTTACAAATTCCAAGTTAGTGGGGGGGGTTGGGGGGGGGGGGGGCGTGGTGAGTTGGTTTGAGGAGGGACTAAGCAGAAGCACTTAACTAGCTTTGGAAAAATTGCTGGAGTCACAAGCTCTTGTGGGTTGGGGCCAACCAGCTAAGCTGCTGGAGTTTTGCACCAGAGGAACTTGTTGGCAACAGGCCTGTTCTGAAAGCTGTCGAAGCAAATGCTGCTCCCCTGCTCCTTTTCTTGATCTTACTAAAATGAAGATGACAAACTGAAATGAAGTCAAGACCTCAATATTTACTGTGGCTGCCATAAAAGCAGCATGAACTCGGTTCCCATTACTTAAGTTTTAAAGTGTTAGCCATGTGTCAATATATTCAATTAAAATGTGACCTAAACATTGCACAGGAGCAACCACTTCCAAGTTCCACAATGAAGGGAAAAGAAGTTGGTGCTTTTCATCATCTGGAGGCATTTCTTGTCTATAGTCCCTTCTCTTTTCCATGCATTATTTTTCTATTCATCCTCCTAAAGTTTAAAGCAGAGCCAGTTAATACAGTTCAGAATCTGGAGAGTCTTTTAAACAAAGTCTTCTGTGTAGTGGCATTTCCTACTCACCTACTTGGTGATGAGCTTCTCATGAGAGAGCTCAGAAGATGAGTTCTGCAGCCAGAAATACCCACTTAGGCAGTGAGAAGAGCGGAGGCAGCTATCAGGCTGATGAGTTTACTGAGGGAGAAAATGTCTCCTGCCCTGCATCCTACAAGACTACACAAAGGCAATGTGGATTACAGCTAGCAGAGAGTGACCTGACTTAGGGAACCTCTCTTGCCTTTCATTGCAAGGGTTTATGAGTGGACAGCTCAGATGTATCCTAAACACAGTGTGTTTTGCAGGCTTTTAAGTCAACCTGTTAGGGATATGTACATTCTGTGTGGTTGGTCTTGCATGCAGACAGCTTCCCTTCTGTCCTTGAGGAGGAGGTGGAAATGCACGGTGGACCTGTGGTTGACTGTTTTTCTTGAGGAGAGCCTTGACTTGTAGCCTCCCTTCTGTATTTTGTGGGTTTTGTCTGCTTACCTAATGCAAACATTGTGATAAATATGCAAGACTGTTGTTAGAAAGAGGAGATACGAACTTCTCCTCTAGTGAGCTCAAGCTGTTTTTTCAAAGTTCGTAAGTCTGAAAAACAGAGATTATTATTAAGAGTTATGTTCTTCGTGTGCATTGTATTGCCTGGAGGCTGTGTAACCCTGAGGTGTACTTAATGTTTTCTTCCTGATTTTGCTTTTCTTAGGACTGACTCAAGTCCCTCAGGTTCAAAAGACAGAAATTTCCTTTACTTTCGGTGATGCCAAAACTTACGATCTGTATGTGAGGAACCTCGAGAATTTCTTAAAGGACTACAGTGCTGATCAACAAACTGAAAACATAGTATTTCAGGACTGTGGGGGTAAGTCTCGATTGTTTCCTATAGGATTCTGACTGATGCTTCTGTGTCAGGTTCACCAGAAGCTGAGAGTGAGCAGTGGTGGGCTTGGTCTTCAGCTGTTCCCTTTATTGCAGCCAGAGGCATGTTGGTAAACTGGCAGGTTCTGGTTTCAGTCATATGGCTGCTCATTAATTTTGTTTGGACAAGACCACAGCTTATTGTAGAGGTTATATGGCTGGCTCCCACATTTCACTTGGAGAAAGTTGCAGCTGACTCTCTGAAGCACGTGGTGCTGACCTTATCCTCTCTGAAAGCATGGGGGTTTTACTCACAACTTTGCTAAACCCAGTGTTGGTCCTCTTGAGGAGATGCAGCCAAACATCTGGTAAGTGTTAACCTTTAATAGGTTATATCGAATCATGTGAATGAGACTATCACCTCATAATATGTGCATATCAAATCTGAGGGGAACCTGCTTGTAAAAGGTGACCAAAAAAAAAAAAGAATCTCTGAGCAAGGTGATTTCAAATCTTCTCTTGTGTTCTGGAAGTTATAAAACAAATCCCCGTGAAAAGTTGCTGGTCTGGGACCAGCCCCCACATGGCAGGCAGCTTGTGTAGGTCTGTGGTGTCACTTAACTGCCTGGGCAAGGGGGAAATACAAACTACACTGGGAAGTATAATCATTGCTGTTCCTGACAAGCAGAAGATCACATTGCATATGGTTTCCTTTTCATTCCCCTGCTGTGACAGAAACACCTTCTGACTACAAAGAGAGAGGACCATATAATGATGTCCAGGGTCAGAAGAAGGTCTGCAAATTCAAACGTGAATGGTTGGAAAACTGTTCTGGATTAAGCGATCCCACCTTTGGGTACAGGGAGGGCAAACCATGCATCCTTGTGAAGCTCAACAGAATTATTGGCTTCAAACCTCAGGTAAGTATCTCTTCCCTTTCTAGCAGAAGCTACTGATCAGGAGGAGGAGTTGGCTGCAGGTTTGCTGTGCCTGCTTTTGAGTCTCTGGAAAGAGATCAGTATTAAGCCCTTTCTGCAGAGGATAAATTTTCAGACCATTTAAGTAACTGAGTTTAAAAACACTTTTCATTACAAAGCAGTGAAAACTGGTGCACGTCAAGATGGTAACAAGTACCAGTGAACCTCATAGTACAACTTCCTGGTTATTGATCTGGTGACTTCTGAGCCTGCTAATGGAGTTCCTGTAACAGGCTGTTTTGTTCAAACCATAAACCCCATTTTAAATTACTGTATGATTCCATAGGACCATCCCAGACCAACTCTATCTGTAGTAACATTAGTACTTTGTGTCATGCCCTGATCCACTCCATTCTTTCCTCAGGCAGTGTAGACTTGTCTGCCTTGCTAAAACTGCTTAATTAAATGATGGAGTGCTAATATTAACAACCAGACTGAAACACAGGCTATAAAGAGTAAACCACATTTGAAAGTCAGGCACAGCTGCAAGAACGGTGAGGAGGTCTATAGGTTATTTAATGTGATTTCCCAGAGGCTATAGGATGTCTCTGTCACCTGGTTGCTCTGTGCTGCACCTGAAGGCAAATTTGCAGTAATGCTGAAGGATGTTAATCTGGACATGCATGGCTTTTATTTCTGGGTTTTTTCCCCAACACATTTAGATGCTAAAAATTTCTTCAAAAATTCAGTGTCAAAGCATGTGCTGTTGAATAAGGTGCTGTTCAAAACCTGCCACTCCATCTTCTGGAATGGAGAACAGTGCAAATGGTGTGCTACACTGTCTTCACCACCATCTGTCAGGGCAGTCAAGGACAGGGAATGGTGCAGTCTAGCTAACAAGTCCTGAGGAACATTCTTCTTCTAGTGGAGCCTGTCCCATGCTAAAGTAAATGAGTTTAATTCTGGTTTATCTGATTTGTGGTGAAAACAGTGAGTGCATTTTAGAAGGAATGTGCTGTGCTTGGTATGTAGTGGCTGTGGGATGACATGAGGTGTGCATGTTTGGCTGGGGAAGCGAAGGGCTTGGTGTGTTCCTCTTTTCTTTGCCATGGAGCTCTGGAGAGCTCCAGACTGCATTAGACAGGAGGCTCTAGTCAAGGAATGACTTTTCATGTTTCATTTAGAAATGACATGTGTATCCAAGGCAGTATTTGTGTTCCTCATTACATGCTCAGCAGAGACACTGTAACTCTTGGGCTGGGCAAGGTGTGTGTAAAGCAGATCTGAAACTGCAAGGTTGTCAAGCAAAACTACTGCACTTAAAGAGACCAAAGACCAACTGGGTTAATGCTTGGGCTGAGTTGGCACTCACACCTTGCCCTGACACCCAGAGCTTTTGTCCTTCCTTGTAGGTGGTGTCGAAGTTCAGCAACACAGGGTGTGACTGCCACTCTTTGTTCTTTCTTCTGCATTTCCAGTCCTGACTGCACACACCTGGCAGGCAGGTGGCAAATCCTCCACAGTGCATCTCTTCCTGCCGCTGCCTGAGCTTTGCACAAACAAGCCCTGCTAGCTATAGGCACTCTGCTGTGAAGCACTTACCCCAGTGGCACCAGGCAATTAAAAATAACCTGACCAGCTTGTATCCACAGCAGGTAAAGCTGTAAGAACAGACAACAGTTCTGCTTGGGTTAAGTTCTCCTGGTTTTAGTTGTGTTACGCTACTTGTCTGTCCCAAGAACTTCCAGGAACTGTTGCCTCTGGAACTGCTCTAGAAAGGATTCTAGTTAACGTGTTCAGTTCTGCTGACCTTTGCTGCTACAAAGGTACTCTGGTCTGCAGAGGAGGGTCCACTCTGTAATGCCCCCTTGTTCTGGATTTCTTCTAGGCTCCAGAAAACGACAGCCTCCCTGTTGAGGTTATGGCAAAATACAACCAATATCTCATCCCTGTTCACTGCACTGCCAAGGTAAGTTGAAATATAATAGAGCGGAGTCATGAAGCTGCAGGGGATGACAAAGTCTTTGTCCAAGCATAGTTACCCCTCTCTGCCTTTCCACAGACAAATGGGGTGGTTCTTGCTTGGGGTATCTCCCCCTCCAGAACAGAAGCTACTCAAAGTCCCACTGATGGATGAGTTTGTGCTGCCCTCACAGTGGGGGGTAAACGTAGGGCCAGATAGCTAAAGGTATCCTGAGAAGTAGCCATTTTGCTTTCAGGTGCTGTACTGGACCTGAAAAAGGGATTCCAGGGAAGAGATTTCATACTTGGCATTTGTAAAGCAGCTGAGAAAGAGCAAACTTTAGCCAAAGGTTGTGCATTGATGCGACAGGAAGCTGTGGCAGTTTCCAGTTGCATATAGTGGCTGTGGTTTTAAATAAAGCAAGACCCTTTTCCTGTCTGAGGTGTGCAGGAAGGTGCTTATTGTGTGTGCCCTGATTAGATATCACCGACTTGTCCTCTCTACCACTGGGACATCCTCGTGCTGCCAAGGTGGGGGTCAGTGATGACCAAAGCAGAGGTCCCAGTCTTGCTGGAAAACAAACGCTGCTAGGGAAGAGGGCTGCCAAAGGAGGAGCGTGGGTGATTGTCATTGGTTGTGCTTCCTTTTCCCACCTCTAGCGAGATGAAGATGCAGACAAAATAGGCACGGTGGAGTACTACGGGATGGGCGGCTACCCCGGCTTTGGCCTGCAGTACTACCCCTACTACGGCAAACTGCTGCAGCCGCGGTACCTGCAGCCGCTCGTGGCCGTGCAGTTCACCAACCTGACCTACGACACGGAGGTGCGCGTGGAGTGCAGGGCCTACGGGCAGAACATCGTCTACAGCGACAAGGACCGCTTCCAGGGACGCTTTGATATTAAATTTGACATAAAAAGCAGCTGATTGTAAGCACAACTCTCTTCCTCCCCCCTCCTCCTCCTCCTCCTCCTAGCCATTTAAAAAGGTTAAAAAAAAAAAAAAAGAACAAAAAAGAAAACCTACTAGTCTTGAACAAACTGTCATACGTATGGGACCTACACGTAATCTATATGCTTTACACTAGCTTTCTGCATTTACTAGGTTAGAATGTAAACAAAGTGTAGCAATAGCGACAAATATTTATTCTACTGTAAATGACAAAAGAAAACAAAATTGAGCCTTGGGACATGCCCATTTTTACTGTAAATTATGATTCCATAACTGACTTGTAGTAAGCAGTGTTTCTGGCCCCTAAGTATTGCTGCCTTGTGTATTTTATTTAGTGTACAGTACTATAGGTGCATACTCTGGTCATTTTTCAAGCCATGTATTGTATCTGTTTTCTACTTCTTGTGAGCAAAGATTTTTGCTGTCCAAGGTGTAAATACTCAATGGGACTAGAACTGGCATGATACTTCTCATTATTTTGTTCCTTTTCAAAGAAAGGCCCACCTGTGAGATGATATTTAACAGCACTCCATAAGGCTTCTGGCTTTTCTGTGGTGTTAGGGTATTTTATTTGGAGGGGTGGCAGGGGAAACTAACTTAAGTGAAGATAAAGAGAATAGATGATTGTGTACTGTGCTTTGTAGCGAATGCTGTCTCTCCACCTCTTCCCTCATCCTCCTGTATGCTGTGTGAGAGACTGGGTCAGGCTATCACTTTACTCAGTGATAGGCATAACTCTTTGCTTTGTATATTTTCTTTTCTTTCTCTTTTTTTTTTTTTTTTTTCCTGCTGAAGGCATCGCACACTGTGGTGCTAATGTCTTTATTGAATGTTTTAGCCATTTTCATGGTGGAAGAATTTTATATTTATGCAGTTGTACAATTTTATTTTTTCTGCAAGAAAGTGTAATGTATGAAATAAACCAAAGTCACATGTTTGAAAATAAAACTTTATTTTAAACTTTATAAAAGCAATGCAGTACCCCATAGAATGGTGTTAAATGTTGTCTAAAGTGCAAAACTCTATGTTCTAACATGTAATAATAGCCAGGAGTACAGTGCTCTTGTTGATCTTGTATTTCAGTCAGGTTGAAACATTGGACAAATAAATGAATGAACACACTGTTCTGTGTGCGTCTTTTGCAAGGGGTGAGGATGGAGGCTGTTAGTTGTCCAGAATCTTGAAGAAGTACTGCACCTATTTCAAAGAGAAAATACACTTTTATCAGTCCCAGATGGTCTCAGTGTAAGGGAGTTGAAACATCTGAAACGTTGAGCTGTTACACATTAGCGCTGGTGTCTGTTAGTTACTTGTTATCCCCTCTCCTGGCCACGGAACCCAAGAAGTCTATTCCCTACTACTGCAAGCTCTCCACAGCTGGAGGCACAGGCCATGTGTTCTAGCCATAACCACAAGTAAAATGGTTGATCCTCAGTGCAGGTTAAAGCTTCCTGAGGCAGTGTGTGCTGTGTAGCCAGAAGGCAGGGCGCACACTGAGGTCACAAGAGAGTTTCATGGCAGCAACTTGCACTGTGTTGCTGTTGGGCCAGTGGCCAGCACTGAGGACAGGCTGTGCCTGATGGGGCTGCTCAGATGTGACAAAACATGGCAGCTGGCTTCCTGCAGGAGTCAGGCTCGCTTTATGCTGCATGACGCAGATTACGGGAAGAATTTCTCTGTGTAATGTGGCAAAACGTGACTACCCTAGAGCAAGCGGCTTGATAAAGACTTCCTAATCTAAACTCCCAATACCAGAAAAGCAAGATGCTAAGCTTTTTGCCATTTGCTAGAAGGAAAAGCCTGGTTTCAGTACAGACCATGCTGGTTTCTGCACTCCTTAAGATGTTTCATGTTGTTCCCAAGGAGCAGGTGCCGGCAGAAATTGCACCTTCAGCTGTTTCATTTGCTGCTCTATGTTTATAGCAAGGCAAGGACTTAACAAACAAGCTGTGATGAAAGCTCTACAATATTTCCTGATGGAAGCTCCATCTGCAACAAGAGCTTCAGGAAAGCTGAGCCATTTTGGTGGGCTCCTCCTGCCACCATTTTGGGTGAGGAGTGGGGGTGTTGCTGCATGGCTCAACATTTGGTAGGATCAACTGTCCCTACAAATCAATTCTTAGGGTCACAGCCTGAGAGAGTTAATAAAACCCCACCAACACAACAACAAAAAAACCCCAAACCCATCAAGCAACCAAAGTAAACTACAAAACCCCCTAACTGCTTTATTTATATAAGACCCAAGTCACGGTTAGCTAATTTATCTCCTTTTAATTTTCTATGTAAGTGCAAAGTCCAAGCATGAACTACTAATAAAGATAGTGGCTTATTCCAGGGGTTGGGACGAACACTGTGGAAAACTTACAGTGCTTATGTTGGCTTCAGTGAGCAAGTGTCGAAAAGGTCTTAGGAACTGCATATGAAATTAAGCAAAAACAAACCTTTACCCAACATCTCTGCCCAAATCACTTTCCCATACCACATCAGTGAAAGCAGGATGGCTGCTCAGATCACTAATTAACCAGGCAGAAGGGCTGCACATGCCTGGCAGCCGCCCACTGAAAAGACCCACCTGTTCACAGGCTTCAGGACAACTCTGATACCAAAGGACCGTACCCCAACACCCCCCACAAAAGACACACACTCCGATATATCCCCTTTTCCCATTAGAAATGCTGCAGTAATTTGTCAGACTTAGTAGAGATAAAGCACTAAAAGGCTGCAGGATTATTTAAAAAAATTCCAAACAACCGAAGTCCAAAAAACCCTCACTCTACCCCCTCACCCCACCGCTGTGACAAGCAGGTATAGTCTCTTGGCTGGCCAACCAGCTCGCCCAGTGGCACCAGTACTTCTGGTACACAACAGTCTTGATACTAAAATGGCCTTTCACAAACTGGCACTGTCACAGTCTTGCTGGGCTAAGTGGCTGATCAACAGCCCTGGGAGCAGGGAGGCTGCAGGCAGGGGAGGGTGTCAAGATGTGACATCTCATCAACTCAATCTGAAATACGCTTTGCCATCAAGACTTTTCTTTTAATATGTGCTGTATTGTCTGTAAAACTCCAGTCTCCTCAGAAAGGCATCGCCTTTCTTACTGCCTAATAGGACATTATGTTATAAACTGCCAGTTTGAACATGTTGTTCTTTCTGCCAGATTGACTCAACATAGTAAAGAATAATTGCAGCCATTAAAGTGAATTTCATCTCCCTTCTTGTTATATGGGACACCTGCATTTCATAGTTAAGAGAGACACACAAAACCACTAGTAAGATAAAAAGCAGAGAGAGAGAGAGTGAGAGAGAAAGACACACACACACACACACACACACACACACACACACACACACACACACACACACACACACACACACACACACACACACACACACATATTTAACAACATAAGCCTTTAAGGATGTGTCTGCACAAACACTTGCACTAACACACACCAGCTACCAGCTTTACAGCTCTGAGCACTGGCACTTCTGGGCTTCTGTTCCCAGCTTGGCCCAGGGCACCTGGCCAGCACAGGCTGGGCACGACCCTCAGCGTGTGTGGGGAGCTGTGCCAACAGGAAAGAAAAAGGCCAAGTGCAGTGGAATTTGCTCCTTTGTGGATAACAACTCTCTGTCCAGCCTCAGCCTGGGGTGCTGATACAACTGCTGCCACCACAGCCCATTTCCCTGCAATGGGGCAGGTTTAATAGAGCTGAGTCAACCCCCACCCCTGCCTGGGCTGCCTTGGCCACAGCTGCATAGCCTCCCCTGGGGTCAGCCCTGATCCACGGCTGCAGCACACACTGACACACATGAATGCTGTCCTTGCCCAACGTCTGCTCACCTGCCATTAGCAACAAAAAGGTGTAGCACTATTTTAGTTCCTAAAGGCCCTGGATTTTGTGCGACCAATTTTCCCCGGCCAGGCTAAACAACTCGGCTTACTTACAACCTGTGCAAACGCTCTTCCTCCTCAATTAGCTTTTACTGAATTGTTGAAGATCTACACAGACTGTACTGGCAAGGCTCGGACATCAGAACAAGCACACTATGTATTGTATACTGTTTAAACAGGTGCCAGTATGTTCTCTTTATATATAATTATCTTTATGTGGGTCAGCTGCCACCCAGCTCCCAGTAAAACCAGTTAAGAGCTGGCACACCTGTGGTACACAGGAAGGATCCTTCTCTCCAAGAACCTCACCCTTGGGAGCATGGCAGTGCTGGACAAAAACCACCAGAACTTACCCCACTCACATGGCAACAAGTATGGTGTTATGCAGAAGAACCAATACCAAGGATTTCAGCATTACCAAGAGATTTGGGGTGTCCCAACTTCTGAGGCCCCAGCTGGAGACAGATTGAAGAACCTCCATTCTAAAAGCACCAGGTCCTTTTCCAAGGGGATCTAGAACTTGAAGATACTTGCATCAAGCATCCAGATGGGGGTTAGGCATTCCAAAGTACTCTGTATTTTAGGAAATAGTTACTCTCTTTGCCAGGGTCTGAGCATAGTACAAACCATAAAAAGGGAGCTGTGTCTGTACAAAACAACAAGCCTCACATTTGCCTAAGGGCAAGGTCAGCCTCTCTGAGCCTAGCGCACCTCTGGTCTTTTTACAGGACCCAAGGATGGCAAACCCACACCAGGAACAGATCTGAAAACAATCTGATGCATTTCACAGATGCCACCCAAATGCCCTTCACATTCAGGCGTGCTCACTCCTTCCCAGGGATGAGACAGGATTAAATTTAACATCAGTACTCCCCTTACAGATCCCAGGAACCATCTACCTGCTTTACAGCATTGCAGCTATGCCCTCTCTAGCTCCTGTTCAGGGACAAATAGCAATAATGCTCAGGAAGTATCAACGGGTGAATAACCATGACCTTCTGGCTCTGACCCTATAAACTGCTTCACCGAGGAGTGGCTGAGAGCTGCTTCAGTTCTGTGAAGTGTGCTTGTCACACACACTCTATGCAAAACTCACGTAAACAAAGTTGGCTGCTCTCTCTGAGCACTTCCACTCAGTACCCCAAAGTTTCAGGAGTTAATACAGCAGGCAATAACAAAATCCAGTCTAATGCCCTGGCTGAGCACAAACAACTATCATCTGAATAAAAGCATGGGAAGGTTGTGCAAAATTAAAAAAAAAGAGGGAAGCAACAAGTGAGACAGTTTTCCAAGGGAGAGAAAAACATCTTAATATTAACGCAGGACGCAGCACAGACACAAAGTGTCCCGAAGATTTCAAGTACAAGAATTACAGGCACCTACAATTTAATTCTCCTTCTGCCCAGAAAACAAAGCAAACAGCAGTGCTGATGAGAGGCGCCTGCTGAGCAGCTTTGGAGTCAGGTGCTTTCGTATACAGAAGAACAGACCAAGGCACACCTTGAACTGTACCAGTACTTCATACAGGCAGCATTACAGCTTTCCTCAAAGAAAACCTCAGCACTGAAAGGATACCTCAACATTCACAGTCCATTTCCCTTGTTCCCGTGTCCTGGTTGTTTTTGGTAAGAGGCCCTGTTAGTATCATTCATGGCAAAAGAAAGGGGGCTGACAGGGAGACACACTAGCAAGAAAAATGCTGAGTTCACAGATTCACTTCTCATCCATCACCAGAAAGACGACGGCAGTTTCAGTCCTTCCTCATCTCTGCCAAACCAAAACTGGCAGCTGGGAAAGTCTTTTTCATCCTTGTTTGCATGTAGAGCATGTCAGTAATCTCGGTGCTTTCCATGCAGCTGGACAGATGCTCACCAGTACCCTGTCCCCAAAACCACCACAAAACTGTATTTCCTTGACTGCATCCAAGCACATGATCCAGAGAGTCTTTGCTGACTTGAAATTTCAGCATCAGTACACGCTCCCCAAACACTTAGGTCTGATAATTTTTTACATGTTATCTCAGTTTGAGGTCACAAGTAGAAAAAAAAAATCTCTTTTTTGCCCATTAATCTTGATTTGTACATCAGCATGAACTTGCCAACGCCGTTAGCAAGCACACTTGCTAACACCCACAGTGCACTCCAGTTACAGTTCACTCAGCTGATTCACATGACTAAATCATTAGATTAAAGACCAAAAGCCCCATGGAATCATACCATCCTTTGAGCCACAAGCAGTCCAGAAATAAAAATGGTTGTCGAAAAAGAGAGCCTTCTTACTCACTGTAGTATGTGTTTGGAAAATAAAGAATTATTTTCCCACATAAACCTGAAGAGGGTTTAGTCTCAGGAAGTTTGTTCAAAAAAAAGGGAAAGTTCATCACTCCTGCCTCTCTCTCAAGTGTCATGTAACGTAAGAAATAAAGCTGATCAGGCTGCCCAAGGCAGAACAATTTGTACACACACACTTCAACTATCAAAGCTAATTTCTTAAGTAAAGCTGGGACAAAATCCCCTATGCACCAAACCCCCCAACTTCACAATGGAAGATTTTATTAAAGAAACACTACAGGGTAACACAGAGCACTTTGTGCTTTTATGCTGTGTGCTCTTAACACAGTCACCTCAAATGCTGCTTATGGTTATGTTCAACTCTGAAAACACAGCAGAAGAGAAAGGCAAGGAAAGCTATTAGGAAACTGTACCATAAAATAAAAGATAAGAAAAATCTGAATTTCAAACAGGATGGAAATGAGAGGACAAGACAGTAGTTCATTACACCGCAATCAAAACACCAAGAAAGTGAGTTTTATGCTGTTTACTCTGATATACTCTAAGAAAAATAAGTGAACACCAAATCTTATTTAAAATAACAAGGTGTTGTTTTTACATCATACGTAACTACTGTGCTGACCCAGACTACTGATTTTTGAAGCATAGATATTTGTAGATTTAACAAGAAGATACAGGTTCACTGAATCTCCCCACTTCACAACATAAACTAACTGCTCAGTAGCAGGAACTAAATATTGTAGCCCAGGACTCTCCCACCAGTTCTACTCCTTCTTTAGCAACATCTTTGGTAACCATCAGAACATATCACTGGCCTGGTAGAGCCACTGGAATGAAATAAAGTGTAAGATCCCCACTCCCATCACATATGAAAAACTACAACGTGACAGCAAGTACTGCTTTCCTAAGAATCCCAAGCAGCTCACTGAGTCAATCACAGAGGATTACTGCCTCTGCACTTCACACTTATCTTGCGTGCCTGCCTCAAGATCAGAAGCTCCTGTAAAAGTCTTGTAGGATGCCCTCAAATTAGTGAGCTTAGGTGCAGACCACACGCAAGACGCAAGGCACCACCAGTGTCAGTGCAAGCTGCAAACGCGTCCTGAGCACTGGACAAAAACACTGGAAAGGGCCCCTGCTGCTAGCACGTGAAGTATCTAAGTAAAGCTGGGTTTAGAGGTGCTCATACAAGCCACAGACATCACCAATGCTCAGCAAAGGCTCTCCAGCCTGCTCAGAGAGCACTGACAGTCATGGTCCTCATGAGCTACTAGATTATGGCTGATAAAGGAGGAAGTGGTCACAGAGAGATAACAATGTGTTTCCACTCACATCACAGATTCAAGCAAAGATGGAAGAAGTCAACAAATAAATGAAGCAAAAGGTAGCCAGCATTTAAAGCTCTTCCTGAGCAGCCATGATGTTCGATAGGGTATTATTTAGCCAGGACCCAAAAGGATACATCTGGCAACAGTGTAAAAGTTATGACAGATAAGAGAGTAACAAAATATCCTGAGAGAAACTACCAAAAGCACCTCCGTGCACCATCAGAAACTCCTGAGCTGACTGTGGCTCGCTGGGCTGATAGGAAACATTCCATCAAACTAATGGCATAAATTCCCCTAGCATTAGTGCTCAAAGTACCTTCTGAGACATGTCACTGAATCTAGGAAGCTCCATTCCCCTGTGGAATGGCTCTGTATTAAAAGGCCAAGAGTTTGTTTCAAATCTCAGCAGCTTTCTGTGATTTCAATACTCCCGTTGAGTGCTAAACCACTTACCATCATGACAGAACTAGAGTCTTGACACCTCAGTGATCAAGTTACTATTCAATAGCTGGACTGAGTAAGACAGTTACCAGAGGAAGCCTGCAGTTCCTGGTTTGTGGTTGGATAGTCTTGGCGCACTGCCTCTCCCCAGAACAGCAGTAATTGGCATCAATGTGGAAGGAAAACTGCCCACTTCGCAGTTTTTTAGTGGCCAGAAAACTCTGGCCACTTAAGAGAATTGCCTCTTGCTCAGAGACTTCCCTACACACTTGTAGCTACATCATTCCTGCCTATATACCAGTGAACTTAGGGTTAAAGAAGAAGAGAAAGAACGCAGCTCTTACTTGAAACCAGAAGATGCTAGGCGACTTTGAGGAGCTCTAGACTACAGCCAACACCCCTGTCAGGTGACCACTGCCATCCTGTTCTGTGTTTGCACAGCTGCTAGCACAGGACCAACATAGCCAGTGTCTAAGCCCTCAGCTCTATAACAGCACAAAACCAATACTGGAATGACGCTACACTTTGAATCATGAGTTATTATTACTTATGAAAGAAGAAGTGGTTTCTAGAGCTTGACAAAATTCTAAACTTAAGATATCCCATGGTGTTATCATCCATGAGATACAGGAAATTTTGTTCACAGTCTTCTTTCATATTAACATATGTTTGGCTTTGGGTTTGTCCTCCCATGTTCCACATACATTTGAACACATGAATGCAGACAGCTGACAAACTCTCTCTTGATTACTGCTGGTTTACAGCAGTCAGTCAAGGAAGCTGCACTGACAAGGGAAGGGGTACAGGAAGTACTAATATTTGCATATTTGATCTCTGAGAGAGGTGGGAGGTGCAACTGGCTGAGGTCAATAATAGGAATCCACATAAAATTGTATATGCATCTCACAACAGTGTCTGCTACAGGACAACGGTACTTCTCTTATGCCCCAAATAAAGTGCAGGGCCCCTTGCTTTAGAAACTAATTATATTCTGAGCTTCTACGTACTTGTGTAACTACAGCACCCCCTTACTGCTTTTGCTGTATTAGTTATTCCCCTGGGCTTTTTTCTCTTCTTTGCTGTAATCTGCCCATCATGCAGATTAGTTGCAGCCCAACTGTTGCTATGCTTCAGCTGGAGGAAGAGGGGTAATGGAAAGAGGATCTGGGCTTTTTGGTCTAAAATGAAAACATGCTGAGAGAAAGAAAGAAGGCAGCAGCCTCAAAGACACAAACTGGGCCTCAAATCAGTTATCAAGAATTGTCACGCCTTCCCTCCGCCTTGACCTCCCCTCCACAAAATTACCTTGCTCAGCGTAACACAAACACGTGCCAAAAGCCAAGCCCTGTTTATCACACAGGTTACCTTCAGGATCAGGTGAAACTTAAAGAGGTTTGGGAGCTGCTTGGTTCACACTCATTAACTTCTTCTCTCTGGCACTTAGAAACTCCAGACTTGGCAGAACAAGGAGTAATTGGACCTCGGATTTTACCCAGAAGTGGAAGCACAAGAGGTGAACTATTTCACAACTATGTTTAAACAAGTTCCTAGTTTGGTTTGCCTGTCTGGCCCACAAGTATAATAATTATACAACCTATGCTCAAAATTAGGTGCAAGTGACCTCAGAATACCATAATTTATATTTTTAAAAGAGAAACTAGCAACATGTATTCAAAATCCATCCATCTACTATTAATACTTTTAATTCTTAATTTCTCTTCAGATAGGCCTAGGCAAAGAGATTACTTAATTCTCTGTACAAGTATATATACAGCATCAGGAAACACTGTGAGACAGCATTCCAGTGCTGGCTAACATCTTCCGATACGTAAAAACACCACTGAGTAAGATTAAGTTTTCCTATACTCCAGATTCTTTCAAACCTGTTCCCACAGCTGTTGGATAAAAGTCTCAGAAAGTTAAAATGGAGAAGCATTTGAACCATAATAACCATTATCTGACAGACCTCTCTAGAAATCGTTTTGTACCAGGAGAGATTGATATTTCCAACTGACAAAAATAGCTACTGCTTTTATGAAAACTTGCAAAAAAAAAGAGCCAAAACCAACCTCACCCAAACGCGTCCAATTTTTATTTCTTTTGACTGGAGATGCTGAAAAGCATTTTACCCTGGATTATGCAGCTCAGTATGGGCCACTAATAAAAGACTTCATTGCAAAATTGCTGTATTACTGAGTGAAACAATGGCTTCTTTATTAAAATATTTTAAAGACTCCTGAGGGAAATGCGGCACGGCTGGAATGCCCTCAGTGAAAGGTTCATTGCCATGCTATGCACTTCTGCTGTGTAATGTTTTACAAGCTTGGCTGCTCTGTGAATGGGGAGAGTTAGTTCTCAGCTGGTAGAGGCAGCTTGCATAATACCAGACAAGTTAATCGGTAACAAGCAATGCAGGAGACCTTTGTTCCGAGTGTGACATACTCAAATTCCACACTAAGCACATTGACGCTTCTGAGAGTTACTCATTGACATGCTTTATTAAATTGCATGGACTACACCTTGATGCACCAAAAAAGACTAGGTGAGCAGAGCTGCATCCTTCTGATACCTTCCATCCTAAACTGTTGCACTATAACCTCAACCCACAGATCAGCTCATGACTGATAGGAAAGCATTTCCAGGGTGGATGATCACAAGCACCGTGCAGCATGCCCGCAGGTCCAGACAATGGCAGCAGGCAGGTGAGGAAGAAGCAAACAGGAAAATGCAAGTTGACAGCCAGCAGAGCACTACTGTAACACGACTCTTTTCTTATAGAAGTGGTTATGGAAAGCATGTCTCTCCACTTCAAGGAGAGTGCTACCCTGTCCACTCTGAATAGCTTGCTAAAACATCCCCCCTGCGCCATTGCCCTCAGCCTCCATGAATAAATGCAAAGGGAAAGAAGGCATAAGGCATGCCTCTCCTGGCACTATGTGGAATGCCAGACCAAGGACAGCTGGCCTGCAGCAGGTGGAAGACATGCTGCTCTAAAAGCTCAGGCACAGCGCAGCTCTTAACTCTAGGCAGAGCATTTAGTTAATACCAAGTCTTAATGAGGAAAATGATCGTGGTTTTCATCGTCCACAGCACTTGCCTGGACAAAACACATCTGCTGAACTGGCCCGTCCTGTCACCGTTTATCGTACAGCATCACCTCCCATCTCCCCAAGGCTGGATCCAGGCAGCTGAACTTCCAGTGCCAGAACTCGGAGAGCCCCCATCTACCAGAACGCCATAGCTGATCTGTATAGCCAGATGATATTGCCAGTTTGTTTTAAAGGCTTAGAAGCAGTAAGCCAGTCTCACTGGTGCAAGGCTGAGCATGGGAATGAAGAGCTTCCAGTGGTACATTGCACAGTCTGCCAGTCCCCAGCCTTACTCTTGACCACTGCACAGTTGAAATTCAAAGACGTGACAGGGAAAAAATCCAACCATCATGACAGCTCCCTCAGAAGACAGACTAAACCCACTCTTCTTTGATAACAGCGAAGTCATCCCCCTTTGATAGGTTATTTTCATGTCTGTGGGTGCCACAAATAGCTCTGAGGCCAGTGAGAAGGCCAGCAAATGATACTCGAGGAGGACCTTGCTACTGCGGGGCTGGAAAGCCGCCCGTGACACTGAAAGCTGACACATCTCCCCCCACAGTCCTGCTGCCCAAGGCAGAGCCTGACGGCACCTGGCAGCCATGTGGTGGCACAGACACAGCACCCCGAGGTGCCAGTGCAAAGAGGGACACTAGAGTATATATAAGTACACATACACAAATACATGTCGACTACTAAAGATTTTGTAATCGTGCCAAGAGACCCCATGAGACTGACTTGATCGCCCCAACACCACGGCATAAGAACATAAAGCCAGCGTGGGTGGCTCAGCAGGCTGCACAGCCCTGGAGAGACCTTTCAGGTTACCCCAGATGCATGCAGTCTATCATCCCTGGAGCATTTTGCAGCATTACAAATGCCCTTTTGGAATTGCTCACACACACAAAAAAAACCCCAAACCCAAAAACTTTGAATTGCACAGTATGAGCAACAATGTATATGCAGAGCATGCCAAAGCCCAGAAATACTGGTTTTGTTATAACTGCAGTTCTAGGCTACTGTTTTTTAAATTATGTAGATTCCTGCATAATCTGAAAAGTACTCAGCCACTTAAGACCCAGTAGACTGAGGTGTGTGTACAGCACCACCTCCTGTGGGAAACTTTACTCACTGTACTTCCAGTGACGTGAATATGAACTTCACTGACTGATTTTTAATTTGCCTTCACTTCTTTAAGGAGGCAGGTAAACTGTGAAGTCTTTTAGCCACAACACCTTGTATGAAGTACTTTGATTAAAAACTATTCCAGGAATGACCAATTTCAAGGAAATTTGTCTAGAGAATGATGATTCATCAGATCCAATGGTTTGCAAGCTTCTATTTCAACAAGATATTTATCAGAAATGTTCGTCAGGTGAGTTGAGAAATGGAATCATCTTTCAACACATGTACATGACACATCTCTAGTCTGCTAAATAAAGCAGTTCCTTGGCATATAAAAGATGCAAGTTCCAGTCCTTGCTCTACTTGACTCAGAAAGAACATGAATGTAGGTGAGTACTGTGATTGCTTGCTCCAAAAGTATCTCCCTTATAAAAAATAGAAAAAACCAAACTGACAAGAGGCAGAGCAGTATCTGCTTTGGATGTGGGAAACAAATGCAACCCTCTGCTCTGAAAGAATGTCCTACACAACATCAGTTGATACGAAAAATTAAGAAACTCCTGGGTAAGCCTTCACTCATGAATCACTCATAAAACCCCATCATCTCACAAATACTCCATTGCTATCAGTCTCCCTTCTCTACTTCCTCCCTTCTTTCCTCTCCTCATTAAAATGGGAAACTGATGACAAGCCTGAGAAAACGGACTGTTCTGAGCTATTTGTGTCTATCCATTGTCACTTGTGAAAATACATTTTGTACTGATATGAGGACACACAAGTCTATGAAGTGAAAAAGTAAGTGCCTGACCCTGTAAGTCAAACAACTCATCTAAGAGGCTTCAGGGCAATATTCACCCTCCTCTTTTATCACTAAACTAGTAATAAAAAGAGCAGTTACAGCTCTACAACTGAAAATACACTGATTTTTCCATTGCAACCAGTTGTGTTTTTGGTTCAACTGCATAATCCCTCCTCTCTTGAGCCAAAGTGAGTTATTCATTAATTCTGATATTCGTTAGTCACTGCCTGAAACATCAAGTAGTTTGTAGAACAAAAATAGGAGTTAAGGGTCAAACTAGTGGGACTAAGTGCTTGTATTTGCTTTTGGGGTTGGTTTGTTTGTTTGAGGGGGTTTTAAGATTAAAAGTGAACTTTCCTTTTTTCCAGGTCCATGGAAAATAGGTCTAAGAAAAAAACAATGAAAAACTGCTGTACTATATTATTTATATATAGTGTTCTAAACTAAGTGCACAAGCTAACCCTTATTTAGTTAATTAGTCCTTGCTGTTTCCAAGACAGTTGTTCTCTCTCCTTTCCCCAAGTACTCCATGGTCATGATTCTTGGGAGAAAGGTCACAACCTTGCACTTCCTAGTGACAGTCAATTTAGTGCAAACCACCAAAGTCACCTAGAGTTTGCTATTAACTCCAGGAAGCATTTGATCTAACCCTCAATTACATATCTCATCTCCCCTTAGAAGTCTCCTTTTGTGAACAATCAGACAGCAGCTGCCATTGCAAAACCTTTTCAAATTTCAGTTATATCTGAAACCGTGGGTGATGAAAACTGCCGAGAAGGGTGGAGAAATCTTAAGATAAGCAGTATCTGACACTAAGACTACCTGAGTTCTCAGGAAAGCTCTGGAGTGTTCCCTTCTACACAGGAACATGCCTTTATTGTGCCTCCATAAATACAATCTATTTAAGGCTCATGATAGGACAGTAGATCAACCCCTTTCCATCTCCATTTGGTTCTGGAAGTCCAAAAGTCACAAAACCAATTAAGACACAGACCAACCTACTCAGCTTTCTAACCACAAAGTGGCAACAGCAGCAGTCCCTCCATCTTGTCTCCAAGGTCCTCTGGGCACTGCTGACCCTGCAGATGTGCACACAGAACACGTGGCCAAAAAAGAGTTAGGACTGTGGCATGGACCCCTAATAAACTGCTTTAGCATTAACAGTGCAAGCACTGCACACACCAGCCAACAGATACAGCCAAGGCTTTCTTTGTACAAACCCACTGGGCTCAATTTAAGCTCAGAGATACTGGAACTTCCACTCTGTGTCCTTATTGTAATAATGATTCTGCAGTTTGTTTTACAAAATTTGTCGCATTTAGTACTTTATTTTGGAGAAGAGAAATATAAATTAGAAACTCTTCATACATAATTTCAGAGCCAAACACTTTCATGCCAAAATTTGAAAAGTGGCTTAGCCAAGCTCAGATAAAATCAGCTCCACAGTTAGAAATGAAACTGGAGTTCCTAGCTCTTGTGCCTGATCAGGTTGCCAAACTTACCCTTCATCAGCCAAACAGGAGTGCAATATGCATAAAGTCTGGGTTTTGGAGCTATACTGGGTAAAAACTGCAGCAGAGCATTAACACAGTACAAAAACCAATGACACTAGAAGAAAGGAAAAGAGACTGCTGGGGATGAACTTATCTGAGGTTTTAGAAAGGATTCTTCATCTTTTTAGTATAAATCTAGCAGGTCAGATTTCTGCCTGAAACTTACTCCAGACTCCTCCTCTACTAATCAGCTGGCCTACAATGATACTGTGAAGTTTTAATAGGAACAGCAGCATTAACATCTCAACAACAGCAACATCTCCTACCAGAACATGGACATAATGAACAAACACTAACTCCATATCGAAAGAAGCAAGTTTCATGGCACTAACATGGCCAAGGTCAATGACAAGTGCCTTACCTATCTCCAAATTCACCTCCTCCGAGGTGGAGAATAACTGCTCTGTTAAACTCATTATATTAAAATATCCACTAAAGAATCAAAACCTTCACTTCATTTACTGAACAGCATATTTCTTAAAAAGGTTTGTCTGGCTTGGTTTCCTTCTAGCAGGCCACACAGTCACTCTGCTCTAGCTTGACATTTACAGCACTGTTACAGTTACCAAGGCTGGGGAAGAAAGGTCTTGTTTCCACTTGCTAGCAAATGAAGTCTCTCTGACTGGATTTAAGCTCCTCTCACAGAAAAGCTCACTGAGGAAAAAGTCCTTCCCAAGGATCTCTGTGCATGCAGTATTTCATCAGTTGTGACAAGCTCTTGCACTTAAGCAAATCCAGAGGTTACTGTTTACTTTGCTTACCTATGTTTTCAGGCAACTATGTTTCTTACAGAAGACAGATCTAAAGATACTCCAAGAATTAAAGTGTTAGCAGTAAAAAGGCTTCTGTAGCTTACATTATAATGCTTATTTGCCAAAAAATCAGAATGAAACAGTCACTGCTTTATTTCTCACTAAAGAACATTCAGCAACGTCCTTTACAATGGCTGGCTTAACCTGGACTGTTACAGAAGGAACTACAGACTGATGAAGAGTCATATTCTGTGTAAAATTATGCCTATGGTAAAAAAAGACTTTAGATTCCTCTCCCAAAAAAATATAATCAATAAACAACAGTTAAAATGATCAGACTGCAATGGGAACTGCAAGGTGTGTAGTCAGACTAATACTAGATCAAGAACTTAGCTCATGATTCAGCTGCGGAATTCAAAGGACAAACACATGTAGTGGAGACCTTGAGAAAGAACTCCGGCCTCAGTTTCTGCTTTGGAGAAGCAATTCCTGCCTCACTTACAGTAGCTATAAACTCAACTTAAACAACCAGCAAAATGGGGTTATATCTGCTTTGCACCAAGAAAGGAAAACAGTAAAGGAAACAGACTGTGGACCCGAGAGAGAAAGAGACAGAAAATTCTGATGGAGTACTAAATTGTTCTGAGTGTTGGTGAGACTTTACTTTTTCCCTTGCAGGCTATGCCTTTCTGTCTGCTGCCACTGAAAAGCCATGACTGAGGGACTTCAGGTATGTGGTGACAAACACCTGTTCGCTTGTTTAAATCCAGTCCCTTTGGGAAGGAACTGGAAGTTGTCCATTTTTAATGACAACTTGGAGATGCTTTAAAAAGCTGCAACTTTGTTGATACTGGTTGCCTTTCTAAGCATTGAATTGCACTAGTCTATGCCTTAAACTAGATGCAATTTCCTAGCAAACAGCACTTTATCTCACACGTTATTTCATGAAGGGAGATGGTGATGCAGTCAGCTCTTCCTCACTCCCCAATGAAACCACTATTTTGGCAATGTAAAATTATCCAAGCCAGGACAATTCTTGCTGCTCCATAGTTCTGCTGTAACTTGACAGCAATACACTCACAAATACATGTAACCAGTAAAACACAAGCTATGGATGCACTGGAAAAACATCTTCACTGACACAGAGATCCATTGAAGAAATGATTACACACCACTTCAACCCCTTGTACAGACCTTAGTTTTGAGGCATGGAATTAAGTGAATGAGCTTGTTCTGGTTTTCATAGTGAGTACTTCTGTCTTTATAAACTCCCCTAATTTAACATTTTCCCATTTTACTGGACCTTAATGAAAGCATACAAAGCCAAAATCAGATAATAATTAGTAAGTTAACGTAAAACACAGGAAATACAAAATGATGTGCATAAGTATGACTGTCTAAAAATAAACCTGGACTCTATTTGGAGAATTCAAATCCCTAGTGCCTGTAATATTCCAAGCTCCACACGAGCTCACTGGAGAAACAATCTAGATCAGGAATCATGGTGGTCATCCAAGGGTTAAGAAGGTGCTCCCGCAGGAGCACCGTTAGGGCTTATATTCAGTGCCAAGGACACAGGATGTTCAGACAAAGAGAGGACCCTTGACTTTCATTTAATTAAATACTTCATTGTACAATATTCATTCAAGAAAAATGCATGGATGATTTTTTTATAGTATCAGAATTACATGAGTTAAATGCCCTTAAAAAACTTCTGCTTTTGTGTCTAGTCTGGTCTTCAACACAGCTACTCACCAGCTTCAAAGACTGTCAAGAATAGCTTTTCACTTAACAACTTCCTGTTGTTGAGCACACGTTTGTCTAGCAGGTCTTACCTCCAAAAGCCCATCTTCAGGAAGGTCTGTGCAGTGAACAGCATTCTGAATCTTGTCCTTCCCAAAGACAGCACGCAGAGTTCCAGGTCGGAGGTGACGGGCTAATTCCTGTTGAACACAAGCAAACCAGAAGACCTTTGTGAACCACACTGTTCTTTTATATCATGGACACAAATAATCTTATAAAGTAAAACATTTTTGTGCTATTAAAGTACGTGTAGTACACTCTAAAAGAAAACAAAGATTGAGAGCAGCCCTAAAGAGAAGGACTTGGGGGTGCTGGTGGACGAGAAGTTGACATGACCCATCAATGTGCACTCACAGCCCAGAAAGCCAAACATATCCTGGGCTGCATCAAAAGCAGCGTGGCCAGCAGGTCAGAGTAAGTGATTCTTCCACTCTGCTCCACTCTAGTATGGAGTGCCCCACCTGGAGTACTGCATCCAGCTCTGAGGCCCCCAACATAAGAAGGATGTGGACCTGCTGGAGCAAGCCCAGAGGAGAGCCATGAAGATGACCAGAGGGACTGAACATCTCCCCTATAAACACAGGTTGAGAAAGCTGAAGTTGTTCATCCTGGAGAAGACAAGGCTCCAAGGAGACCTTATAGCAGCCTCCCAGTACCTAAAGGGGGCTACAAGAAAGCTGGAGCTTACTAGGGCATGTAGTGATAGGACAAAGGGGAATGGTTTTAAACCGAAAGAAGGTAGGTTTAGATTAAATACCAGGAAGAAATTCTTTAGGTTTAGATTAGATATTAGGAAGAAACTCTTTACTGTGAGATTGGTGAGACATTGGAGCAGGTTGGTGGACATTGGAGCAGGCTGCCCAGAGAAGTTGTGGATGACCCATCCCTGAAAGTGTTCAAGGTCAGGCTGGATGGGGCTTTGAGGAAGCTAGTCTAGTGGAAGGTATCCCTGCCCATGGCAAGGGGGTTGGAACTAGATGATCTTGAAAGTTCCTTCCAACTCAAATCATTCCATTATTCTATGAAGAGAGAAATTCCAGCCTGTACTACACACATAAGTCAACTGCTGAAAAAACATGACCAAAACTATGAAAACTACCTGCTTGAAACTGGGCCAATCAAGCCATCTTGGGTGAAACACAGGATCCTTCATATTGCAGATACACCTCACTGGTACTTGTATAACACAATTAGCTCATGTTAACACCTTTGCAGCTCTCAAGAACAGGCCTTGCTGTCCTTAGTCAGCAGACACAAGTGCTCTACCTTGCAGATTGCCTCCCCTGACACTGAACTACCTGCCTCAAAACATGACATTTGTGAAGTCCAGCTCCTTAACAGCCTTAGTCTTCTCCTCTGACACCCTGACTACTGTCAACATCTGGTCCCCTTTAAGGATCAGTCCAGGCTCTCTACATCTTTCCCTGTTCTTTGAAATTAACATTTCAATACTCTTCCTCATCTATATGCCAGACACCTCCTAGGCCTCTCAGAGGCCTTTTTACTCAGGTCCTGAGATAACATTCCTCCCCTACACCTCTTTACTGTGGTATTTCTCCCATCTTGTGCCACAGAGGACTGCCTTTATTGGCTCTCCCCTCCACCATACTCTTTCTTTCAAGCCATAATTCTGTCCTGATGTACTTCTCTGCACTATCACCTTGCAGTGTTGTCTTTTAACCCCTTTCCTAAGCAACCTGTGCTACACTTGTTGGCCTCTCTTTTCAAAACCCTGAGGCTCATCTCCAAGCCTGCCTCATGCACAGTGAAATTCAGTGGTGATGGCATTAACCCAATTTTCCCTCCTTAAAATCCTCTGGATGTTCTCCTGTGAGTACCTGTGAGGGGAGAGGTGGATGACAAGCTCACACTACAGCTACAGAACAAAGAAAACAATTATTTCCTTGCTAACAGAGCCTACATCAGCTCCTTTCTGAAAAGGCACTGGGTACATTAGGGTGTAATCACTTTGGAAGTGGCCAGTGCAGTTTCACTGTGCCACTCCCAGGTGTTTGTTTCAGTGTCACAGCTGGAGGTTACTGTTCCCCCAGCCGAGTCATCAAACTGGATTGTCCAAGCATTTCTTAACTTTCAGTGTCAAATGGGTTCAAAGTGACTTCATCAGTAGCTCTTGGCTGACCTGGAAAACTTTGCACAGGTATAGATGAGAACCACTCTCATGGTGCATGCTCTGTTCTGGGATGGCAGTGAATGTTTTAAGCTAGTCCCAAAAGACCTCACAAGAGCATTATATGACAACACCCTTTACCCATTTTCCAGCTTCACCCATTTGTCACGTCTCATTACTAAACTAAGACAACTGGACTTTAAGGGCAAGATCTTCTCTTAGCCCAGCAAGTCCTAGATATTTTTCTGTCCTAACAATTAACAGTTATTATGATCTGTTACCAACCCGGAAGACAACTAAGGTAGGAGTGTGTATAACCCAAAACATGATATGAGGAGAAGTTTCAGTTCCTCATTGTTAATGTGTGTACATCACAGGTTATACAAGATCTTTTTATATGTCAAGGACATTTGAATAAGAAACACTCAACATCAAACGAATTTTGTTTCAGAGGACAGTTCAAGAGTTTCACTTTAAAAAAAAAAAAGCCCCAAGGAGAAAAAAAAAATCTCCTGTACATGGTCCTCCTTAAAGGCTTGAGATAAGGAAGTCTGCTGGAGAAACAAAAGTCACATGCCAGTTAACTATAGCTATGTGACACTTTAATCAAGCCTTCCTTCAAACAATTGTTGATTGTAGTATCAACTAGCTGTCTGGAAGCCAGCAATAGCAGTGGAGCTTTTCAATCATTTGAATGAAAGTTTGGGAACATTAGAAAAAAATATTATTGTGGCTATGAAACCTTTGCAAACCATTTAGCAAGAAACAGCTCAGATCTAAAAAGCTACAGCTTGGTATTTCATATTCTGTTTATTTGCTGTCCATCAAATTCTTTTGCTCAAACAAAAGATTTCCATCTTTTGTTTCATCCTCCAACAGGTCCAGATGTGCTTCTTCTTACGAAAATTTTGAAAGATTTCCCTTGACCCATCTTTCTCATCAAATCCACTTTTTTTTTTTTAATCTTTGTTCTTTAAAAGTAGCTATGGTGTCCCAACTTATAATTTGTCCTAAGCTCTCATTTCTACTTCACAACTTCATAACAAAAGACCTCACATTTCTACCTGTGGACTCACTCTCTCACTAACACAGGCAAAAGCTCCTACTGTTGCACTGCACAGTCTCCTTTCTTCAGTTTTTCAATGCAGGATGTTACACATTCTCCTGCCCTCCTGAAACCCGTCAGCCATCTTGCACAAAAAGGGACTCATTCTGTTCTGTCTGGGATTGCATTGGATCAGAAGTACACAAAGGTAGGTCCTCCAGCACTGTACATTGTTAGCACTTGATTAATAAGAACTTAAATAAGCCTTTCTTACTCTCGGTTAACAAAGAGAATGATGCAGTCTTTACTTATATTTACATAACCCAAAAAAGTAAAATAACTGTCATTTCCAAAGTTTTATTATTCCAATGCTTTCTTGCTACACCACTGAATAACCATGAAGGAACAAGGCCTCCATAAATGATGGAGACACAAAGAGCTATACAGCTCATATATAGGTGTCCTTGTGTATGTATGGCTGGAAATCTCGTGAATGTTTCAGGGAAGGAGGAAGAGAGTTCCTTATAGAACTTATTCCTCATAGCAAGTACTAATATACAGTCTTCTGGTTCATGACAGGAAGGTTACCAATCATTTTATTTACAGAACCTCATCTGCAACAATGGGGAGATACAAATAGTGGGGTTTGAGTTGGTTCCACCACACCCCATCATCCCCTTTTAAGCCTCTATTTCCTAAGCTTTCTGCTGAGTTTAGTTTCTGGAGTATGTGTTTTGTGCACTGGTTTTCAAAAACTTTTTGAAAGGAGTTGAGAGTAGGATGATGGAGGAGTTAAGAGCAGCTACAGCTCTACCATATGCACGACAGGAGACTACTATGCGTGTGCTGGAACTTCATGTGCATGTGTAAATGGGGATGACACAAAACTGGCACCTCACACAAAGAATACACTGTCTGTGGCAAAACAAACCAGGGCTGCTGTACCAAAAGGTTTCCTCCTCTTTGGTCTTATTCAGCAGGCTATTTGATCACACCTTACAGGCTGGGCTTTGTTCTACCCAGAGCCCTTCGAAGATCCTTATCCTATACAAGATACAAATGCATATATCTCGTTTCTCTTTGGCATGTAACTGTGTCCAGTGCAACACTGCCTGTATGAAGCACTTAGCACATTTCTAAAATCTTTCTATTTCTATACAAGTGAAAGGAAACAAAAATGTCACCAATGCCAGTAATATGTCAAAATCCGAAAGAAAAATCATCATAACCATATTCATAAGCAAAGCTCATTAACTGCTTTTCCTCCAAATGGCTGTTTTTTTCATGGGCTGGATGGCAAGTTATATAGAACAGCAACATGCATTCCAGCCAAAACCTCAGATTTCAAGAAAATTTAGCCTAAACTGCAAATTTCAAGAAAATCTGGCCAGGTTTCTTAAAACATCTGTCCTGAATACTTAATTTGGTATCTAGAAAGGCTAAAAGACCACTGCCTTTAAACAGTACAAACTCTGAATGGATCAAAACAACACAAAGGAACTTTTAAAACCTAAAATTTTGTTCTACTTGAACATGAACTAGAACAAGTGAACCTTGAAAATTTGTTACTGGTCCTCTTGAATGAAGCAAAACAAAAATAAGAGAGTTTGTGATCAAACCCTCTCTACCCACAGTGTGCTCATGGGGCAGGTTCATTCTTTTAGGTTTGGTTTCAAACCAGCAGCATTCAGAGAATCTCTTGGCCTACAACAGACTCTGCAAAGTCCCCTCTAAGCCCTCAGTAAAATAGTTTTCCTACTCTAGCTGGGCCCTGACTGTGTGCCTGCTCCTTGCTCTTCTTGGCATTTCTTATTCATCCCACTTTCTGAAGGCTTTATGTTGATGGTCTCACCACCTCTGCTTTCTCCACCCTGCATTCATGAAGCTTTTTCCTTCTGCAGTTCTCCGCTGCCATCATGAAAGAGATGGTCCCTCTTTCCCTTTGAGGGTGCCAACTGATCCAGAAGGCAGTAGCCAGCCTTGGGCAGACAAGGAAGTACCTTTCTCCTTTTAAGGACCAGCTTTGCCCTTGTCAAGAGAACAGAACACACATTAACTGTGAACAAACAAAATAATGTAAATTCCACTCACTGTGGAATTTGTCTGGCTGAACTTGAGGCATTGGAAAGCCTACTGCCTTGTCCAAGCAAGGCACCTGAGCCTCCTCTGTAGTGAACTGAAGGTTGATAAGCCCTTTCAGGAAAAACAACCAAAACAACTTTTGCAGTACAGCAGTTATGCAAGCCAGGTAGGATAAATGCCTCTCTTTTCTCATCATTATAGCTCTTTAGCTGGCTTTTATTTTCAGGGCATTTTAGCACAAGTCATATCACATACTGCTGGCTGCAGCAGGGAGCTGGACGAAATACTCATTCCTACACAAGCCATCAGCAAGAAGCAACTGGATAAAAGCAGCACAGTCTTTGTCATGCAGAGTACAATACTAAACAAGTATCTCTTGTAATGTTCATTGAAGCTAAGAAACACCTTAACACTACTGTTACTGAGAACCACCTCAGCTGATCAGTCTGATACCACCTTCACAGAAGTTCCCAGCCAAAGGCAAATGCTTAACTGTCAAAATGAAATCCGTGGTCACAGGTGACCTCATGCAGGATACCAGAAAGGCTAACTTGCCTCAGCCTGCTTCACATGTTTTCTTTGCAGCCAATCACTTGTGATGTGTGTGCTCTCCCACTGTTTACCCCAGCTCTGTCCTGGTTTATGCTCCTCAGTTCCATGCAGTAAGCCACTTTGAAATCAACATCATCAATTTTCTACTTCTGTAGCAATTCAAGGTCCATTTCATCACACCTAAATGCAGTGCTAAGCCTTCTGTCTAAATTACTGGAGAAAAATCTACATAAGATGGTTCTGTTGCCACCGTAAAAACTTTAACTACAGAAGAGTTTTGCCTTGAATCCTGGGGTCTGCCTGTGGAAAGTTACTTCATAAAGGTTCTAAATACAAAACCAGGTCAATGTCAAACAGCATGCAAGAGGTTTCTTCCAGCTTAAGTTTCAAAAACCAATCCAGAACAGAAGTTGCTTGTTGACAGTGACGTTTTCTCTTTCCTTCTGTTCCACATGAGCTGCAGCAATGTCATGTACAAACTGAGAGTCAGTATCAAAGGCCTTATGCAGACTTCAAGGGAGTCAGCATTACCTGAAAGTACTTTTGTACTTTCCACATATCACGAGAAAAATTATCAAGCCAAAACAACCTCCTTCAAACACACACACTAAACTCCCCTCATCTTTTAAGTTTTATCACAAAACAAATTCAAAAGCCTGGAAAGGTTGCATTAAAAGTCTTTATAATATTTAGCCTAAGCTCCTCTCCCCTTAGCACTGTGCATTTCACTTGGATTTTCAGGTTGTCTTCTGGTTGATGGCAAAATAGATCACTTACTGGCCATCCTGACAAGTTTCTCATCTTTAACTGAGCCATAGAGTTCTGTACTTGAAACAGCATGGCTGCAAAGGTTTGTTCAGCAAATGAAATGATCTGATCCAAATGTCAGTCAAATTTTCAATTGCAAGCCTGTAAGAAGTGCATCTGAGGCCCAACTCCTTCGAAAATCAAACAGTCTTGCAACAGTAGCAAGTACTCAAACCATAGTCTATTTTATTAAGAAAGCCTACTCTGGTCTGCGTGAAAAAAAAAAATCCATCCGTTTTTCTGTTTATTTTAAAGTCAGTCAACCTCTGAACTGTATCTGTCTGAAGTCCTGTATTTTTGGAAGTTTTGTTAACGGACCTAAAATTATCTTCCATACTCCAGTGTTGGCAGTTTTTCGGAACCTCACAAGTCTGTACAAGTTGTTACACTGTCTCCTTCTCACCCTCCATCCCCTCAGGCACTTTGATTCTCTCTGTTTCACTCCCACGAATTCCCTGCCACTCCTCCTCTCTGGCAGCCCAAAGGTGCTGCACCAGCTCTCCACAGGTTCTCTTCTGTGGGCAGCAAGCGTGGCACATTTGCCAGCCTGAGACAGTATTTTCACTGGTCTTGGTGCTTCTGGTTGATGTTTAAGTGATTCTAATGATAACTGCCCTGCTCAGAAACTTATTCACTGTTGCACTTGCGTGCCTATCTGCCATTGCCAGTGCTCTGAATTTAGGCAGCCACACTCCTGAGTTAAGTATAAACTAGACTGGATGGTGAAGCCTTGAAGATAACTGACATATCAAATATAAAGCTGCTTGGTAAATAGGAATAAAGATAAATATCTAGCTATGTATCTGGTCACATTATCTGGGTAACATTAGGGATATTTACATTACTTGACAAGCTGGAAAAAGGAAGCATTTACAACTTAAAAGCAAGACATCTGAGCACACAGTGCAGCTGTAAATTTGATTATTAGCTGCTTTACTTTAAATTTTAAAGGTGAGATGGTCCTACTGATGCTTTTTCAGTGCCTTCAAGGCATCAGAATATCATCCATTTATTAATTCATCTGTAAAACAAGGATAAAAAAAATACTAGGCAGCAAAGGATATTTTGGGATTTTATTAATTCATGTTAGCAAAATATCTGGAGAGCCTCCAGTGAATGTCACTATGAAGTTGCAAGACATTATTTTTAGTCTGAAGATATCTTGGATGAGTTTTCCCCAATAAGAACAAGAATAATTATAAATTAACTTTTCCTCTGACATTTTTGAGATGTAATTCTTCACTTGCAAAAGCAGGCCAGGTATCTGAGCTTTACACTTTGCAAAGCAGAAAAAAATCCTTTGGAATTCTACTGAGACTTCCCTAGCTGAACCAACTTCAGACCATCCACTTCAACAGAAGACAAAGATGGATTGAAAGAAAAAATTCACAAGTGTGCTGCAAACCCAAGAGATCCATTTCATCTGATGCTTAGCATGGAACAGACATTTCCCTTCCATTCTGTGCCCTAAAGCCTATCCAATACAACCCTGGAGTCAGCAATGCTGCCATCTCCTCCTGCACAGTTGTGAGCAGCCCTGTTCTGATGGAAGGAATCCCTCATTTTTTGTGTTAAAACTACTTTTTAAAAGCCCCTGCTCTGTTCAGGACTAGCTGTATTAGCCAGTGTGCCTATACATACTAACAGATGGTTGCTGGCCTGGAAAACTTCTATGAAGAGACACAAAGAGCAGAAAATAGTAGAATGGACCCCATTTTTTGGAGCATGAAACCAAGACAGTGAGACTAATTTCCCAGGGGCACAAAGAAATACACACTTCACAAGGATCACAAGTTCACTGTCTAACTTTTAGCTCAGATCTTTTTGAATTCCAGACCAGTTCCTCAAATATTCCCTCTCCCTGATTTAATGCTGCTTTAATCCTTGTGTAGCAGTCTGATGACAAGCCACAGTCTGCAGAACTCAGGCCATGCCATGTCACCTATGGGAACTTGAGAGCTGCTAGGGGAACATGAAGAACTGCTGCTTGTCCACCCTCCACCCCGACCACGTTCTAGTCCCTTAATGTGGGAAGTCAATGGATGCACAGAAAGGGAAAACTTCTTACTAGGAGTATCTGAGGGAAGTCCCACGTGCATCCCACTGGATGCAGTCTATCATACTGTAAGTGAAAGAAGCTGATAAAAATTCAGCTCAGGTGGCCCTGCAGTGGAACAGAGAATGTCAGCCTGAATCAAACAGAACAGCAAGCCACACCCCAACTTATTTAGCAGCTTCTCAGAATTTGAATTAATCATTTTATATCCAGCTTTTAAAATGCCTTTGTTTAGCTAACAGTTCTATCCCCAGGCAATGACACCAGTGATATGGAATGAAAACTATTGCTGTAGTTGTTCTCATGGCTGTCAGCAATTGCAGAGGGAAGGATTTATAAAAATAACAATAACAACAAGAACAACAACAATAATAATAATACCCATCATCGTCATAAATGTAAAACCAGTCTACTTCTTTTTGTTACAGAAGGGAAGGCTGAGGCCACAGTATTTGTTTTCATCCACTTTGAAGCCTTAACTAATATCTGCAGAAAATAACTGCAGATACATTCTGGCCACAGCATGTATTTCTTGCATTACTACAATGGCATGCAAAGCACCTAGGGAATTTCAGTTCATACACACCCTGTTGCAAGGTACAGTACAAGGATACCACCTATGCTACCTAGAAAGCCAACTGATCCCTCTTAGGGCAAACCAGTTTGAGAAACTGATAGATCTCCTTCCAGCAACGTTCAATTCCCCTCAGATCAATCTCTCTTGTATATCAATTTATCATCAAGAGTACATAAGACACACTGTGCTCTGCAGCTCCTTTTCTGTTTGGTTATTATTAGCTCTACCACCATGTTATTAACCAAGCAGAGCCTGAATAAGCAGTCCTCTGGGATAAGAATAAAAGAAAAAAAGTCACGCACTTCCAAGAATTGACTATTCATAACCTACTGGCTGAAAAACATGAAACCTTTTGGGACAGTTACAGTCAACTTCAGGATACTCAAGATCACGACATCATCATGGTTATATGGAAAAATGTCCTACTGCCCTTTTTCTACACCTTTATAACTTTCTCTATTGCACATTTTCATCAAGCACCTTTGTGCAGTGACTCTTGCTAATTGCTATCTACAGAGCTCTAGAAAAAGCCTGTTCACCTTTAAAGTTCTACCTTTATTACTTTACTAATATTTTTAAACTGAAATATTATTCATATTGCTTCATAACTTGAAGTATATGTAACAGCACTACATAACCAGTATGTTCCAAACAGAAGTCAGGACAAATTTGAGTGAAGGACAAGGATATCTACAGTCAACAAAAACCTGAGTCAGGCATGTAAGCAAATGCTCTTAATCTATTCAAATCAAAGATCCTACAAACACACAAGGTCACTGTGACCAGAATGCTAAGAAACTAAAGAAGGAGAAAATATTGTTTAGTGCAGCAACAGTATAATTTTCTTTCCCAGACAGAGTGACCTCAGAACTTCCCATATTGTCTGGAAACACTGCTCCCTTTTCCCAAGGAAGAACTGAGCCTATAAAGCAATTTTTTTCCCCAAATGCTTCTTTTCTAGGATTTTACATATTCAAAAATATTGCTGTCCAAGGTAACAGTGATCTGCTGTCTGCTGTAACCAAGCAGAACACAAGGCAAGCAAAGAAAACAACCATGTACACTGAAATTAACCCAGAACCATCATGGTCTCAAAAAGGCTCTTACCTAGTGCCCTTCTGGACTGAATATACTAATGAATCTGTTCTCAGAAACCTCAGCAGCTACTGCAAAAGCTTAAATAGAGCAGTCCAAAGGAAGTAGGAAGGAGAAAAAAAACCCCTAGTAAAACAAAAAGACAGGGAATCACTAAGGAAAGTAGACATCTTCTGACTGCAGGAGGAGACTACAACCTAACAATTCTGATGACCAGCTCTTTGTACTGCTGATAAAGACTGTTTTCACAAGAGAGGGTGTACTCTTATATTTTAAAAGTATTAAAACCCTCCCATAGGCAAGGTAAATCACATTTTAACCCAGTGTAGCTGTGAGAAAGATGCCCTAGAGAGAACCCTGTGGATTACCTTTGATCAGCCAAGCAGTGTAAATTTACATTGTGTATTTGTCTATACCAGGCTGGTATCACAAGATCAGCTGATATGTTAGAAGCCTACCTATTTTTCTACAGTAGTGAGAAAAAACCTCTTCTTCTCAATCCATCTATGTTGGCAGAGATACAATAAAGAAATGGTATCTTAAAATGTATTAGCTAGTATTATTTAAAAAACAAACCAAGCAAATGCCAAAAGAAACTAGGTAAGCACTTCTAAAGCTTTGTGTGGTCACTTTTCAAATAAAATACGATCCATCGATATGAGATACTAAATCTGTGACACCACTCTAACACACAGCATGTATTCAAAGCTTGGAGAGAACAAACCCAGGAAGATGCAATCCAAACAGGATGTGGAAGCATTCATTTTGCAAAACCAGACCTGCAGATGGGACAGCTATAACCAAAGCCCTGTGCAATCAGAAAAACCTCACTTCCTCAAGGCTGAATAGACAAATTTATGCAACTCAGAGCATGTATAAGAATCTTGTGTTCATCACAGATGCTTAAAATATCACTTCTTAATGACACCCACCTACTACTTTGGGATGCACTCAGTCTGAGTGCAAAGGGAGTCTTCATGATCTCTAAGCCAGTCTTTCAGTCTTCTTTCCCACCTACCAATAGATACAATTAGTCGTTGTGACTTCAGATTAGGTTACATGTCTTCATGTGTCTGCAGAGCTCAGCGGTACAAAGGCCTTGACCAAAAACCTGAGCTTTCTTAAAAAGTAAATATTCCAATTGTGACTTAAACTCTTACAAAAATGGCTAGCCCTGTGATGCTTTGCAGGGAAAGGCCCAAAACACTAGCTCCAGGATACCCTGGCACATTAGCCATTTTGGAGAGCAGCTAGGAGGTCTCTCTGATAGCACAGCAAGTCAAGGAAGATCCGTAACCAATGCTGTAAATGCTTGTGATACATTCCTGCTCTCCTTCAGTCTCTGGGCTCATGTTAAGCTTCACTCCTCTTCCTAAAATAGGATAAATTATTCCAGCCTGGAATCAGGCAAGAGGTACCCAGGAAGAATCAGTTCAAAGCCAGAGGCAGACTGACATAAGGTAAAGATGGGAATGCAGATGGGAGCCCTGAGGCTTCTGAAGTTGATGCTACTTTCCAGGAGGGCATACAGAATCTTTGACAAAATCTTGTTAACTTCCTGAAAATGACCAGAAATTGCAGTTAAGAAAGTGTCTTGTCAGGTGATACTAAAATATCAGAGTGTCAGGTAGCAGAGGAAACTACAAAAAAAACCCCACCCTATATAGGCTAGAGGAGCTTTGGTAGCCAGCTAAGAAAAAAACAAAAAGCATTTTAGCAACTGGAAATCAGATGCAAATGTACTCTCAGTCTTCTCCCAGAGGTCACCAGCACCTTCTCTCCAGAGGATGAAAGCAGCAGACTCCTCCAGTATTATGCCTCTGTGGGCCTGGTAACAAACAATGCAGTATCTTTTACTATCTGCTTTACCAAATTACTGTAATTTGGGATCACTGAATCCAAGTCCAGTGACCTCACATCCAGGATTTATTTAGGCAGCAAAAGTTTCATTGTTGACACGTTCAAGTTCAGTAGCTCTGGAGCCTCAGACAAGGAGTGGCAGATAAAAGGGTTTTTTTCCAAACTGTAACCTTGCCAACACGCCTCAATCACATCAGATTCAAAGCAGAGTTTGGTCTCGAGGGTTCTGTCAGTATTTAGTCTCCTGATGGAGACTGTCAGTCACCACTAATAACAGCAATTTTCAACACACATGCACCTACCCATCAAGAATCAAAGCGAGCCTACAAGCTCCAGCTCCACATGACACTGAACAGCCATCATATGACAGCAACCTTCTGGCAATAACAAGTCACATTTAAAGCAAGCCACTTGCCAGCAAAAGGAACTTCCACTACTGCTCTGATTTTTGTTCTAATCTCCACACAAAGACACATTTCCTGAGGCTGAAGTCCCTTTTCCTATCAAAGGACTGCCCATAACCTGCAAAGGGTGGCTTGAAGAAAGAGCTCTAAGAAGGTCACATCAAAATAGGAACCAGTTCATGTAAATGTGCCCCTACAAAGCACATACACACACATGGTTAAAGTAAACAGGGGAGCATTGGCAGGGTGTCAAGGGCTGGCAGACCTCTGCACCACCTACTCAGAAACAAAAGAAACATCAGGAGAACCTACTGAATTCCTGCCTGTAAAAATTAATTCTTGGATAGTTGACTCTCAGCTGCTCCCAGGGCTACACACAGCTTTGAGAGGAAGAAAAATATGATGTTTCTGTATCAGTCACATTTCTGGTGCAGCTAGCACAGACTCCATCCATTTTAAACCAGGGAAAGCAACTCACTGACACAGGTATGGTGTTTGGCATCCACACAGACGCAGGCAAGAAGCTGTAACACTTCTGGAGGTAAATTACAAATTGTACACCAAGATATTTACAGTCTAAAGCAGTGGTGACAACTCACAGGTGCAGTCACACTACAGCTGTGGTCATTAGAGCACAGTTATCTTAACATTTCCTATCTTCTAGATCCCCTGCCTGTGCCCAGAGGGCTGACATGGAACAAGACAGAAGTCCTGAACCCATAGAGACTTTGGGCTTTATGAATCACTAGCATCAGCTCAAAAAAAATGGGCTGCACTAGAGGGAAGAATCTACCTCCACAGACACCTCTTCAGGCAAAAATTACTATTTCTCCCAACTAAGAGGCCTTGGCACTGTCTAGAACACTTTTTCACTAGACTTGCAGAGGCTGATGTGGAAATTAAAAACTGAAAGGACAGAGTCAGATGATTGACCCTAAATAACATCTAAGCAATTCAGTCATGCCTTTCCCATTGCTGGCTTAGACAGCAGGATATTATAACTGGTATTGATCGGTCCGTTTGCTACCCTAGCTGATAATGGTCTGGATCTGAATGAAAGTTTTTATTTTTATTACATGACTCAGACTATCTGAGCAGATAATCAATTATGTTAAAATCTTATGCATTAAAGAATTACATAGAAAAAAATCTTATTTCTCTTGAAACACATTATGTACTTCATTGTCAACACTCTTAGCAAGGCTCACTAGGTTATAGGGAGAATCCACATTAAAACAACTGTGAAGGTATTACCAGAAGATGAGTACTTGGAAGCTCAAAAAATAATCTTTATATTCCTTTATATCTTCCACTGAACTATTCTCTACGTGATATAATGTTAAAATGTCATGCTGCTAAGTAGTTCTAGGAATGAACATTTTTGGCCTCGCATATAGAAGTTTTTCAGTGTTAGAGATTCACAGGAGGTCTATACAAACAAAAATCTTACAGGAACAGTGCTCTTTGGCTCATACTGTTATCACTATTTAACTGATGTGATTAACTGAGGCAGAAACATATTGAACTTTTTGTCCAAGGTCACACAGTGAGGTCAGGAATGGAGCTAAAGCAGACTCCAGCTCTTTCAGTTCACTGCTTCGTTTTAAATCATCTAATCTCCCTTTCAGCTCTTTGATGCAAAAGTAAAAAAGACTGGTAATACACTGTTATCCATAAAATGCAAATCCCCAATGTAAAAAGAATGCAAGTCAGGATTTAAAGCAAGTGTATGAAAACCCCTTTTCAGCCCACTGGATGCAGAAATATTGCAGCACATCCCATCACTTTAATAATATCTCACACTTTAATAATATCTCACAACAGAAGGTACTTGAGTCACGTTTAATGTACTGCCAATCCCAACTAAAAGCTCTTAAGAATACTAAAAGTTATGCAATCAGTCAGGAATATGTAGCTGATGAAGACTCCTGAAATTGCATGTTCTAACCAACTTTTTAATTTGTGTATGAAGAAAGCTCAAAAGAAAAAATAAATGCAATATACCTAATTTCTACAGCATTTTACAATGGTCTTACAAATACTAAGTAACCATCTCAATGATTCCATCTCGACAAAAATTTTACCAGCAGCTATTTCAAGGCAGAAACTGCATGAAGATGATGTGAAAACTGAAGCTCTAGCTTCAGACCAAAGTGTTAACAAAAATCCTCCCAGTGCTCCAGAGGCCAAAAATATACAAACATTATGAAATGAAATATCAATGCAAGCTCAAGCAGTGACACGATTTCCTGGCCACCATCACCCTGTTCCAAGGTTTTGCATTACAGACTTTGCATCCTGGTCCATATTAAAGAAAGTCAAATCAATGCAGATCAAATCAAATGCACGTTGCTTTTTTTTTTTTACTGCACTTAAAGAAAACCACTTTCTTGATAATGCACACTGTGCTACACTTACCCCTACTCCTCCAAGCACTTCCTTTCTTTACAATGAAGAAGAAATACAGCTTCATTTCTGTCAAATTTTTATTGCAGTTACTCACTCTCATTTCTAAGTGATACTGCATACTGAAAATTCAAACAATTTGTGTTCTGTAGTAATCCTATTTAATTAACTTTTTAAGTCCCCTTCTCAGCTTTCTAGAGCAGTTACTTCTTTACCACAGGTGCAATTTTTTTCTCTTGATGTCAGAACTGCACCAGTAGAAACAGAGTGAAATACACCCAGCACAAGACTCGTAATTTAACATCACACATAACAAGATTCAATAGTGTATTTTTAAAAAGGGTTTAAATGATTCAGACACACCATGAAAAGCAGTGGAACTCACACTCATTTCAGCAATCCCATTCCTATTTTAAATTTAAATATGTAAATAGAAGTTCTCAGCTGCTCACAGGATGTCAATATCAAACCTCATAGCTTCAGATGCACAGCAGAGCCTATGGGTGCCTCCCCTCCTTGAAAAGCTACAGCCTTGTGTAAAATTCAGAGATCTTTTTTTTTAAACAGCACTTATTAACCTTGCAAAGAAACCTTTTCAAGATGGGCATCAGTATGATTGCTGGCCTTTTATAGGGGTGCTGCAACAATAACTGAAGAGTAAATACCGGTTTATTATAGTAAATGTGAGAGAGCCTTCCATGCCTAAGGCCCACATATTAGCCACAGAAGTTCAGGACAGAGAGAACAAGGCACAGAGAGACACCAAGAGCAAGTCACACAGGCAGTCTGGGACCTGGCTGTGAGAACAGCTAAGCCAGAGGCTGCACTCAAAGACAAGAACAAGCATCACAACTAATCTGAAAGACTACAGGAAGGTCTCAGAAGAGACCACCAATGACACAAAAGAAGGAGCTGCACTCCAGAAGCCTAAGACAAGTACAACTGAAGATGCTGACAGTTCAACAGGAGCGCAGTGAGACAGTCAACCCCTCAGCAGGAAAGCGCCAATGTAGCAGAAGAACGCAAGCAGAAGCGAGATCTGCAGAAAAGCACATATCCTAGTGCATATACTGCCTACCAGGGACAAATGTTCCACAAGCCTGCAATCTGTGACACAGCCCTTCAATCAGGTCACAGTTATTTGGAGAGTGAGCACACCCAGCACAGCTCCTTAGAGAGACATACCTTTATCCCACTGCCTGCTTTCCTGATCTGATAAGGCCATTCCTACACTACTACAAAGAGGCTCAAACCAGATTTTTGGTTATTTGTCCTCTCTACTACCACAGAGGAGGTTTTAATATAGTATTTATAAGCTGGTTTATAATGAAGGATATTTTTGGCAGAGAGCTTTACTGACCTGCAGTGCTAAAAAAATATTACCCTGTTATAGAAAATAGCCCAAAGTTCCATTTCATTTTTAGCATTGTACACTTGGTATAAATGGCTATCTTATTAAAACATAATCCTCAAAATAGAAGAATTCTAACTCTTTCTTCAGCCATATACACCCTGCAAAACCAAAAACAGACTGAAAGGGCTGCTAACATTCATACCTAGTTTAGATATCTGACTTGCCATAAAGTAATTATTATATTTGTTATGTATCTATGATATAATTAACAGCACATGTGATTTGGAGAGATTAATTATATAAGTCAAGTTCCAACACCTTTGCTCACTTCAAACATCACCTTGCCTTGAGAGTAATGTCACTGACAGTGTTGTCAATGGCACTACTTGCCAAATAGGGTACTCTTTAACAGAAGCCAAGTGAGTCAAACAGGTACATTTTTGTAGTGAACTACACCCGTGTTTATAAACAGACTGCACACACATCAGGATCCAGCATATATAAACAATCAAACAAGTTACAGAGAGATTGAGGTCTCTCAATGATAATGCACTATTTGCATGACACTTAGATGTAGTTTAACCACTAGAATATCAAGTCCACTTTATCTTCATGGTCTGTATATAACCTTGCTGGATAATGAAGCTGCTGATATGGCTTCTGCTGTTGGTATTTGAGACAAATACTGTAACAACAAAGCGCAGTTGTAAGCTTCTGTGACAATTCCAGTTGGGAATGACAAAAGTCACTGAGACACCCTAGCCCCTTCTTCCTCAAGGACGAGCTTCAACTTCCCTATCTGAAGAGATAGATAAATTTCAGGCAACGATCAGCCTTGAAAGCAGTTGTACTTACTGTACATATGGTTTATGTGCTTGGAGAATCAACTAATTTGCAGTTCTTACATAAAATAGTAGATAGAAATATATAACACAGCTGCCTGTCTTCCAAAGATGCCACTAACGTAACTGCTATGAAACCAGTGTCCAAAACTCGTTTTCACTTCCCAAGTCACAGTTAGCCATTAAAAGGGAAACACAAGCAGCATCAGTAGGTCACTAAAAAGAGATCTGGGAGACAGGAAATTATGTCCCTCTGCTGTTTTCCTCTGCTGCCCAGAGGAGCCATCAGGTTATACATCCCTCAGATTCCTCAGCTCATCAACGGTTCCATACACACATGCTGTATGGCTATGACAGCTTTCCATGTGAGTAGTAAGGAAAAATAGTGTAATTCCCCTTGTATAGGTACACTTGTCTTTCATAACCAAAATAACGCATCAGGCATTAAACAAGCAGACACATGAAAAGGATATAATAGGCCCAAATAAAATGACTGCATCTTTGAAAGTTTTAAAGACCAGAAACCTTAAACATGGAATTTGAAACAAAACTGAAACCACCACATTGTGTACATTACTACTAGCATCCTGCAGTTAAAAGATAAATGGCTTATGCTCTGCTTACAAGACACTAAACCAGCAGAGAAACATTTGAATGTTACCAAATAGAAGAGGGAAAAAAAGGGCTGGATAATGCCTTTAACTTGTGCTTTCTGTAATGGAAACTCTGGATCTGAAGAAAAATATATGCTGAATAACTTGTTCTCCCTTCAAACACTTATCTGTGTGATTTTTTTTCCGTGAAAACTGGTAAATCCCCTCAGTCTACAACTAAAACATCATAACCAGAAAAACACACAAAACTTGACCTCATTGGTTTCATCTTGATATTTCACCTCATGGTTCTTGTGTGATATAGTAGCCTGTTCAACAAAAATCTACAAACTTTTTGAGACAGCACTTATGCTTGTCTCCAAACTGCACACAGTATCACACATATCCAACTACTCACCTCAAGAAATGAAAAATAAAAGCTAGAAGCAAACAGGTATAAGAACTTTGAAACCCTTTTTTTGTTTGCTTCCTTCAGAAAATGAAAGGAACCAATTCTCCTTTCAGAGTTTCATCCCAGGAGAATGCCATAGACTGCAGTGGACTAACATTTGATTACGCTGGCATCTACAAGCAATAATTGTTTGTTCCAGGGCTCTGACGCCTTGTGTTAGAGTGTTTGTGAATATTTAACAGAGATTTTTGCTTAGCTAGCTTTCCTTTCCCCTAAATATCATCACAGTATTTTATCATCTGGTTTAGGTGAGATCAGAAGTGTTGCTAAAAGATTTTCAAATTGGTCCACTAAGAGTAATGTTTGACCTCCATAATAAGATAATACTCACGTTTCTAATGAATGCAGCAAGTATGTCACAGCCATACCATACTCTGACATTTTAATTCACATAGCATAACATTTTTAAGCTTTCTTTATCACTCAAGAAAGTACTTACAGGATCAGAAGGACCACAGAAGTCTCTGAACACTTTTGGAGGCTCGGATGGTGTAATCTCCATTGCTATGCAAGGCCCTGAACACAACTCTGAAACCATCTCCTGGAAGAGAAGAAAGACAGAAACAAAGCTGAGCTTCTTTGGGCATTAGCAAGGGTTGGATATAACAGTATTCACAATACTTTGATCTGGACCTGGATTTCATGGCAGTGCCCCATAACTTGTCAAACTACACTGAATCAATGGAATGCACTTTGCTGGGTTTTAAGCCTGAAAAATCACACTATATTTAGCCAGTTCCACAGGCAGCAATGTACTTTGCAGTGCTCCCTACAGGAAGCACAGTACATACCCTATATTTGTTTCCAAATATACACCCGTCCAATGGCTTTAAGCCACTAAAATGTCTCCCGGACTTTTGGTTCTCACAGTCTTTTTCTCACCTATTACTACAGAAGCCAAAACACAAGCCAACAGAACCTGTGCCTGTGGCATATTTTGCTAGGGAAAGGGTCCTTGGTCTGGCAGCATTCTTGGGGTGTACTATTACCACAGTCTTGGCTACACTGAAATAATCTGTTTCCCTGGAGCCTTGTGGAGAGTAAAGAGACATCATGAGTTCCGCGTGGGTGATGAAGATGGGTCTTACTTTTCATAAGCTTAAATTAACTCTGGGCATTAGTGCCAATTTGGAGTTTGTTAATTAGAGGTATAGGTTTCACAAGCAGAAAGAATCTATTTTGATGTTCTAGTCTGACTTCCTTTTTTAAATCATGCCCTTATAATTGCATACTTGTCTAGAAATCTGGGCAGACAAGTTTTAAACAAATTAGGACAACTAAAGGAATCAAAACCAATGAGGAAAGAGGAAAGGAGAAAACACAAAAGAAAATAAGGGAGGATGGGTAAGGACAAGCAAGGTATTGCAGTCATGTCCACCAGCCACAGGCACGTCAAGGATAAGCCATGGCAAAGAATAATAGCATACAGAGTGGACAGAAGAGCAGTAGGAAAAAAAAGACTAAGACCTTCTCTGCCTTTTTTTGTGACAGAAACTAAATACACAAACACTCCGAGTCAAGCAACACTGTTCCAAAAAGTTTCTATGCCTATAACAGATTCCATGCTGAGAACATGTGTCTAATCTTCCCACGCTGAATTTTAGTCAAGTGCCTCTATCATCAGCCTGAGCCTAGGAAATCTAGGTAGAAATATTCCAGCAAGGTCATGAAAAGAGTGCAGACTAGTTTCATGCTCTACAACATGAATAAAGATTTTAATTCGAAAACCTGTTATCACCAATAGATCCTCTGTTAAGAACAGGTCAAAGAGCAACAAATTTCATTCTGTTAAGAAACAGTAAATTGTCGCAAAGTCATTACTCAGCACAATTTCACTGAATTCCATCATTTAAATAACTGGACAGTGGAGAAAAAACAGGCTTTTAACTTTAGTTGAATCAATTCTGCAACTCCTGTCTGCAAACTGTGGTTATTCTTTCTCCTTTTTCTGTTGTTTCTGTATCAGCACTGACATCCCACCAGCAACAGCGAACGTGACCAAAGTTACCAGCACAAAGGCAGGTGGTATTATGTACTATGTCAGACAGACCTGGTCTAGCTTACACAGCCTCATGAAGTTCAGAGTTGAATTTAAATAGCAGACACTGCTTCTCTGGTAAGGCTCCCAGTTACAGCTAAATCAAATTTTCTTTAGCAAATAGTTTATTTGTCATACAGCATGGCCTGTGATCAGGCAAAACCATTCCCGGAGATGAATCAGGCTCAAGCATTTGTGATTAACAAAGTGGATTCTGAGCTGACCTAAAATAATCTCACTTCTTTTTACCCCATTTTTTATTCTGATTACAGCAGGAAATACAAAGCAAAACAGCACAATAAGTAATCAATAGTATGCAAAATCCCATGCAGGGGAGACCAACAAAGCAAACATTTTGGGTAGTTGTACAGCTTTCTCTTTTCACAAAGAAATACTTTAAATACAATGTCAAGCCTTTATCTATCTGACTGACAAGAGGTAACTAGAGGAAATGGGAGTAGAGTTTTTTAAAAGGATTTCTGGATGCCAGTATCTTCTGTGCTGAGTTATTTTGGAATGATTAATAAAATTTAGATCAAAACAGATGGTTCTGAGTCACATATATAAGGTCATATTCTTTCTTCAATATCCTATTTTGCAACATACTTCTTCCTATTTGGCCTGCACTGGCAATATCCGTTGCTGTTCCCATGTGTGCCTTCTCTAGAAGTTCTCTTCAGCTGAGTCAATTCAGCACATACAGCTTGCAGGATGGAGCCCTAGCTTCTCACTTTTCTTGAAATCCCCTAAAACATATCTTATTTATTGACTTACCCTGTCTAAATGTCACTTTCCCTTCTGAGTAACTCTCCAATTAAATTATATAACTAACATTTGCAACATGTTAGAGGGTCAGAGATTGTATAAAAGAGCTGCAGAAAATGGTAGAGAATTTCCAACTTGTTTCAAAGCAGAGACTTTCGCAGTAGCATAAGACTCTTCAGGCCCTGAAATAATTTCAGACATTTCCATATTTTAATTCTGCCACATATCTACAAGTATGCCTGTGCAATCTCCCTCTGGTCTTTGTCAAAAATAATAAGAGGAGACCTTAAGGGTATTCCCCAATCTGAGAGTGAACTCACAGTACTCCTAACCCACTTGAAGACAAATCTACAAACTCTGTTGAAGTAAGTTAGACTGAACAATCATAAAGGAGGGGGAAAAAAAGAAAAATTTCATTATCAGAGTAATATCAGTAATTGTCTGGAGTAACATTAGTAAATATGTAGAAAATCTTTAATAATTTAACCATTTAAAAATTGAGGATAATTTGCATAGTACATAGCATGGTAGTAGTAAAGTAAAAATTCCTATGAGTAAAATGAACCGAAATCCTCTGACAGAAAGTGATACAGAAATACAAGCTCATCTCCCTGTATTCCCATTGTTCTATTTGCAGTCAGAAAATTTTATGTGACCGTGTAACAAGGCATAACACTATAGAGAGTCTTAGATGTCCACTGGGATTACAGCATATCTTAAACTTCTTAAGTTTTCTGAAGATCTACGAAAGTCAGAACAATAAATCAAAGAATAGGTCAAAGTGTCATTAGGAAAGCCTCAAATACAGCAGCCTCACTGTAAATAAAATAATAAATATATATTCTGGTCCACACCACGACTGCAATATCAAATCAAAGAAAGATGCAGATGTGACAGATTTTACAAACTCCTTGGCTGAACAATTTTCATGAAAGGCTCTCCTTTGTGATGACATACATAGCCCCATTTTCAAGATTCATTAATTTATTTGAGAACAAACTAGAACTAATAAATACCTTGTTCATAAAATAAGTCAAATCACAATCCCAAGCAACAAAAAATGTGATCATTTCCTCATTTAAGCATACTCTGTTTTCAAACAGATTCTTCTTAAACTTACCAGGTATTCAGGGACAACACCTTTGTAAATCTCATAAAATTCTTCCGCATTTGGACGCTCCATGTTGAACTAAGAAAACCAAAATTTTAGCCAGGCTGTATTAAACAACAACAACAACAACAAGAGACAGACACCCCTTATTAACCAGCAAATATTCAGAATTCTCTTTTAATTTTTACTAGGTAAAAGGAATGGCTTTACTGCTGCAATATGGAGTTTGTCAAAAACTTAGCCAATGATGCCACAGATAACATAGCACACAATATCTTCTTCCATCTGAAATGTAAGTAGACAGCTTAGTGTAGGCTTATCCCACTAAGACATGCAACATCTTTTTGTTGGCTAGTAAAGGAAAGGGGTTATTCTTCATTTGTGATGGGGATTTGAGTGATAGGACAATTTCAGATCCTGAAATTTTTGCAAAAATTGAAAGGCAGGACTTACTGGACTACTCTTGGGAACAATCTCTGTGCCAAATTCCTTTAACTGCTGAGGGTGTTCAGGGTGTCAAAATCCTTACAGTATCTTTAAAAGCATTCCCATAATCCATACTAAAAATATATTTTAAAAAATTAAGGAAGGATATTAACAATAGTTTCATTAATTTTAGCTAATATATTTTGTAAAAGTATCTCAAATTGCTCCAGAAGAGACAGATATCCTTATCCCTCCATCTAACTATAGGGACTCAGATGGAGAGAGGTAAAGTGTCTTGGCTCAAGGTCACCGAGCAAATACCAACAGACCAGCTGATCAACTAAATAATAAAACACAAATATCACAAGGACAGTGCTGATCCCAAAACACTGCTAGTCTGCACAAGGGTTTTATACTGCAGGAAGACACCTGTGCAGTGCATAGAACACTTCTCTAACTTCTGTCTATCATAAAAACAAACACAAAAGGAAACCTACCATCTGCAAAGCTGAGATCTGAAATCCTCCCTTGAGGATGGCTTTTATAATCTTTCCAGCAAGCCCTGAAGAAAGATGGAAAATACAGTATTCAATTTTAAAAGCAGAATTTACAACTAAAAGGTATATACTGCTTATTTTCAAACTGAAAAACCAGTGTTGGTGTAGTGCTGTGAAAGGAAGCAGAGAGCAGAGCTGAATTCACATACCCTATGTTCTGTATGAAGTGACATGCTCATCATTTCAAACAACTAAATTCCATGCAGCTGTTGAAAAGAATTTTTACCAAAACAAGGAAATTATTGAAGCCTTTGCTTGTCTCAGATCAACTGCAAAATACCCAGTTGCTGCAAGATCAAGATTCTTATTTTTAATGAAGATCCATTGGTAATACCAATGCTTAATCAGTAATCAAGTCAGAGCATAGGCTGTCTTTTTTTTATACAGTGTTCACCGGACTGCAGGTCCTACTTTAAGCCAGAAACAATGCAGGATGATAACAAATATTGCCAATAAACCAGCATAAAAGTTCATGTCTTCTACGGGAAAAACACATTAGTGCAAAATAACCTACTCCTTCTAAGTTTATAGCTCACAAATGTGCTATTGCTGATCATACTGCTTGCTTTATTCTCTCTAGAATGCATGCTCAAAGACCGAACGATGTTGTAAAACAAAACACTAAACTTTGCAGAACAAGAACCACTGATTTTCCACTGAATGTGTATTTTAGATTTGCCTGTGCTTACAAGATCAGGCCATTCTGAAGATTATCTCAGCCAAGCACAGTACTCTGTGTGAGTCAAATTCATAGAATCACTGTTTTTATAGAATGCAAATGCCTGTTCTCTAGTACACTTTGTGAGAAGCTAGAAATTTCTGGGCATTTATTCAGAACAGAATTAACCATAGAAAAATACCCTGTAACGAATGACAACAACAGGATTTGACTCCTGGTCATTAAATCCTTTTATTAACTAGCCTTTAAATTGCAGGATATTTAGCACTACATAAATTTAGGAGATGAGAACAAAACAAAGCTAGTACCAAGGTTATAGCATGCTCAAGACACAGTCTGCTAATACTTGTGGCATAGGATTGGTGAGCTTCCTACTATATTAAAAGGTCAGTGGGAGTTCTCAATAAATGCAATGGATAGTTGGAGGGCTTTCAAAAACTGTATTTACAAATGAAAATGAAAAAACCTGTCCCTGAAGTATCTGCTACTATATTTTTACATTAAGGTTTATATAGAAAATCCTTCCCTACACAAACCAGTGCATATTTCTTCCAAAAATCTTCAAACTACTCAAGGGAACACCAGAGATTTTGGTACACACTCAGTCCATGGAGATCTTTGGGTTCACAGAACATAGAAACAAGTGGAGGCAGGTGCAGTTCCTGTCCCACTATACTGTTCCACCATGGCTCCTGAGCACTGCTGAAAGGTTCCTTATAACACTCCTGTGAACTCAGGAAAAAAATTCACCATTTTTTCATGGTAAAAAAAAATAAAATAATTACAGTAGCAAAGGGACTTGGGCGGGTTTGCCCAGGAGATGCAAGACCATGTCAGAGAGAGAAACCAGAGCTGTATTTTTTTTTGTCCACCCTGCTGGAAAGGCTGAGCAGCTCAAATGCTTTCACACAGGTTGCACTGAGGCACTGAGCCTACTGTCTTGATTTCAGAGATGAATGGCCAGTTTATAAAGAGATTAAGTGACTAACTGGGAATCATTCAGGAAATCAATAAATATTATGTGACAGAGCATAAACATTTTCTCATTCTCAAAATTCAGAGACAATATATGAGTCATCTGCTTCACCAGAAAACAACAAATGTGAAGAAAGGGCACTGGTAGATAAATGGTCACTGCCACTTGCAGGGAAAAAGCTATGAGGAATGTATGAGAAAGCCAGAGAAAAAGCTATGAGGAATGTATGAGAAAGCTGCTTTGCCTGACAGATGTCCATTTTGCACTTTCTCAGTCAAGAATGGGCCACTCACAAAGGCACTCACAGCCCATGAGTATCTAATAAAAATTAATTAAAAGGTCCTGGGGTACTGTGGAGATCTGCTTCTTACAAAATTTTGTCTTCAGCAGTTTTATGAGCTGTAAGCAAAATACATGTTTTAGAGAAAGAAAGGGGGACTCAAATATTCAGCTTTCTGGGCTGTTTCTCTACTGAAGTCACTAAGACATGTATTTTCCGTAGAGAGGAGATAGGCTCCTTTAATGACAGAAAAAAGTAGGAACGTATTTTGGATAAAAGGCCTCTAATGCAAGGTTTCTTTAATAACTAACTGTGATAAACCTACCAAAATTTTCCTCTACATTGTATTTCTGAGTTCACTTTCACTCACCAGAGCAACAGAGCACTTTGTTGCTCCAAACAGATTGGCCATGCCTGCAACACCCGAAAGGCTTAACCGAAGGGCTTATTGTCACCATTGCAGACAGACAGATGCCTCATCAAAAAAATTCAAAGTGCCTTGAGGAACAGGCATCTTTCATTTATGTTTCCAAAGCAGGATGTTAGTTCCACTTCCCAGATGCAGGAATTGAGGCAGAGGATAAACAAGTTGCCAGTGGCAGCACTAATCTACAAATCCAGTGACTTGGCCTTCCTTGCCCCAGTGTAGGCAATACACATATCACTTCTCCTAGGGACACTTTCCTTTCAAATTTTACCTGAACCAAAATAGAAACAAAAACCATAAAGGCAATCCCCAAGCAACAGAAGAGTGGAAGCTCAATGCTCAGCCTGGGATCTGTTTCAGGCTTTAAGCCAGTTCCATGACTGAAATGGGATGTATCCTTTCCTTTGTGGGTAGATAAGGCTAAGGAAAAGACAAACTAATTAGAGAGCCATTTCAGCAGCTTCCAATAATTCTTTTTGACTTTAAAATCCAAATCTGTAGTGAAAAAACAACTTTCTAAGGACCCTTCAAACAGGGTCAGTGTATGTTTAAAATGTGATTACACTAAGAACCCAAATCAAAGCTGCAGATTAGGCACCAGTTATGATGACTTTTCAGTCCCAAAGCACAAAAGAATCAAAAGCATTACTAAATACAACTGGGGGAATTTAATACTAATCCAAAAAAAACAAGAAAGTGAGAGGGAGAAAAGGAGAGCAGGCACACACTTTATGTCTTCTGGGCAGCATTATGTTACTACACACCTAACACAGGACAGATAATCTTCCAACATATTTTAGTCAGTTAAAATGCTAAGGTACCAAGACCTCCTCAGTTACATTTATCTTCTACAGTTTGTTGCTTTACAATACACAGTATTTGAAAATTGTCCTTCACTAAGAAACAGAAAGTAGCAGGGAAGACATCAGACTGAAAAATGTTACAACTGTTTGCAGAGTTATGGCTTGGGATAAAATAAAACAGTGAATAAAGGTCACTTTTAACCTAATATCACTTTAATCAATGAGAGGTAACAGCTGGGCTATTGGGGCTCTTCAGTCCCAGTGCACAACTAACCACCAGCCCTACAAACAGGAATGTTACATTCTCTTCCATTTGTTCTTGGCCAGTTTCCCAATTTAACCATTCCAGTATTAAAAGCTTATTAGGCAAGACAACAGACTGCCTTCAAAGCAAGGCAAGAACTAGCTTCCTCATCTCAACCTCCATATGTCATGTTTTTAAACCCTTCCAATACTTAAAAATAATTCCTCTGGAACAACAACAGGTTTTTTTTACAGGAATACACAAACTTCCATGACTGATCAGATTGATGATCCACCTAATCCAGTAACACATTTCTAAAAGTAACCAGAACCAGGTGCTTAATGTAGCACTATAAGTAGCAATTTCATTTCATGTCTATTTTTTACATTTTAAAATGCAATTTTGCTTCACAGTATAATGAAATTATCTGATTCTTTATGACCAAGTGTTAAGGTCCTGTCCCAAAACTCCAGCGAATCATGATCAGGTTTAACTCCAAGCAAAGTCCTTTTTGAATTCCAGAAGACGGAAAAGCGGGATTTAGAGTTGGGCCCTCCTGCAATGTATTTCAGTTGAAGTTCTCACTAATCTTTGTTTCAGATGACATTGAAAAACACTGTGCAGTAAGAAAACGACAGATGTCCTTCTCATAAGGTGCACTTCTTCCTATCAGTTGGTCAACTCATTCCCTGAAAAACAAGATTTATCTTTTGCCCTTTCTATTTAGGAATAACTCGGCTCTAGGCATTCTTACTATGCAACATAAATACACCATTTCTAGACTCCCCAAAAGTTTGATCAGAGTGATAACCTACAATTATTGATCTCCCAGCTCCACTGTGAAAAAGGACATGCAGTCATTTTTGTATCTGTGCTCTGGAGCACCAAGTGAGTCATGGACGGTCTTCTGAGTGACAGACACCGGGCCAACAATGCAGAAGAGGAGCTCAAAAGCTACTCAGGCTAACCATAAGAATCTAAAAAAAAAAAAAAAGACAAATAGATACAGACAGAAGATGAAGAGGAGCATGTGAGGAAATGGTAAGAGAATATCATTTATAGTGACAGAATCCAAGAATTTCCATCACTCCTCATTTCTGTCTAGGCTTTGGTATTAAAGGAGAACCTCAAGAAGTTTGAAGGGCAGCTTTACAGATACTCATGGACAACCCTATCAACACTGTAGCACTGGTGAAAATCTTTACAAACAAAATTCACTTGAAAATGCTAAAAGGTAACAGGGTGAAGGCAAAAGATATCACCACTGTTTTACTGAAGAATAAAAGTCAGCATTTTGCTAGCACAAGAAAAATTATGCAGATAGTAAATCTTAGGAGACCTTGAAGCCAAAACGACAGAGCATATGATGCAACTGAGAATGGGAACTGATAGAAAGAGTCAAAGGGGGTGAAAGGTTCAAAGGTTTAATCCCAGCTGCAGCTTTCTGAACTGCTATGAACAAGGCAAGACCACACTTGTGGATGCCAGACAGGGCATTAAGACGCAGAATGATGAAAATCTGTAGGGGAAAAAAAGGTATTCTGGGAATTCTTGCATGGGAACAGATGGGAAGAGTCACACGACATTTGGATACAAAGGTGCATACTGATATTCAAGTCAAAGGTCATGGCCAGGCTACAGAAAGTATCCAGCAATTTGGCTGGATACCATTGGTATCCACGCACCAGCGTGTGCCATTTGAGATGGGAATCTGAAGAAGGAAGATTAAGAAGGAAAGATCAATATCTCTGCAATAGTTATGCTGAACTCAAACTGATGGTTGTATATCTACAAAAAACTAGAAAGACTTAGGTTTGTCTTTCTTTGTTCTTGTGTTAAGAGAAAGTTTAAAAAGAAATATCCAGCTTGTTTTGCTCTTTCTTTCAAGATGTTAATTACTTTGTACTCCTTTAGCACATCCACTCTGATCTAATTTTTTTCACTTAAGAAGATTATGGTCAATCACTCTGGCCAGAAGAATGTTTCTATGCCTATAACAACTTTCATTCACTTTTGCTTATTTCTTGAGTGTGAAAAAAACTAAACATGATATTTTAGCTGAGGCTGTACCACTGGATTATATGGTGGCATTCAGTACTGTAATTCAAACCACTCACGTACATAACAACATTTCTTTCTTTTTTTATCTGGCTATCCCTACTGAACACCAAGCATGGGACAATGGTTAAGAGTTACAGAGAGGAAGTGGTTAAAATTATGCCTTGGAGTGTGCATTAGCCCATAATTATAAACAATAACTTTAATCTACTATTGCACTGTCAATTAACTTAACTCTGGAGGTTAAAACCCTCATGAGATGCCCTATAATCTGTTCCAGCCTTTACCAATTTTATATTCCACTTCCTGTGGAAGGTTTGCCAACTCACTGTCCTAGATCAATAGTAAATGTTCTGCAAGCTCTATAATTTATTTTTGACTTGGCAAAAGACTATCACATATTCCTACATTCTGTGTCTTGTGTGTTTTCAGATCCAGTACCCTGCCCTTTTCCTTACACTCTGATTTGAAAAGGGCAGTAACAGAAGAGATTTCAACATATTTAATTTTTTCTGCAAGGTACAGTGAGTTAGACTTGTGCGTAGCTGCATTTTTTTCATTTTTCTAAAACATTTTCAAAAATTTCTGGTAAATTCTGGTTCTGTTAAATCACCAGACATCAGGCCAGTGACAAACTATGAAGTTTTCCTTCATACTTCGATTAAATCTTTTTTCATCTAAATTAGTAAATATGCACATATTTTGTAAATTTACTTCTAGAAAGCTGTATATCCCTGTCTTATCCATTCCAGGTTAAATAAATTAAACCCTTCAAGTTTTCACTGGCTAAATCTCTAATTGTTTTTGCTCTCAGTTGATTATGTTATTTTTGAAACAGAGAGCCCAGAAACTGGACATGACACACAAGTTGGACTCTCACAAGTACTGAGCAGGACTAGTGGGTCCAACATTGTGAACAAATGGGAAACACTCTTTCCAGTTGGAGGATATTTATAAGCTTCAGCAAGGACTGGTTGTGCCATTTGATCTGTTTGTTTCTCTGAAGTATATCTCAGTATATCTTCTCCTCTTCCTTCCTGTCTCAAACTGTTAGAAAGGATTTCCAGACTCAGTTCATCTCCCCCTCTACCTTAACCAGTTCAAATGTAAAATACATTTTTCATACTTCAAAAAAATAAATGTCACTTCTCCACCAGCTACTGAAATCCAAAGTTAGTCTAAGTTGGGAATCCAATGCCAAGCTGCTAAAACTTTATGCAGGAAATAACCAAGAAACAACATCGGCTTAGCTTCAAAAACAAACACCCCAGGCAAGGAATATCCATCATTGCAACTACAGTGAAGAATTCAAAACACAGATGGAAGCGGAGGGACTACTGTTCTCATGGAAGCTAGAATTTTTTTCTAAAAAGTGGTGATAGAGTGGTGAAGTAGGTTGCTTTCATGTTAATCACTTTTTTCCTAGTTTCTCAAAAGAGAAGAAAACCCAGCCAACCTAAAAAACCCCAGCACCACTAGACACCAACAAATGCTTCACCACCCTATATATAATTTATTCAAGGAAAACACAAGAAACAAACTGCATTTAATTTTGCATAAATACATCTTCTGCCTGGACAAATCTGTCTGCAAAAGAATGCCAGCATCTGAAAGCACAGGGCTTTACTAGATAGTTTTCACGTGACTGCAGTACTAAGATTGCCATGTTGTGCATGACCCAGAGGTCACATCTCAAACAATCCACTGTACTTTGAAGTATCTGCAAAGACTTGTATTCATCCTACAACTTTTTTTCCACTTTGAGATTCTGTCTTCAAATAGTTCCTTACAGACTTCTAATTGTTAGGTGAATCAAGGCTATCGCTGGTACCTCTTGGCACTCAACCTTGTAGACAAGATCCAAAGAGAAGTTCCACCTACATCGAGGTGAACTCCACAGTATCTGCACTTCACCTTTTATTACAAATACTTGTCACAAACAGAACATATACTTTCAGATTACTTAAGAGAAAATTGCATTCCTCGTTTTGTCTCAAGCATGAGAAGACAGCTTTCTGAAAACCCTGTTCTAATTCTAGGTTTGCTGAAAATAAAAATAATGAATTAGTCAAACTTATGTCTAAAATGGTAAAAAAAAAAGAAACAATTTCCAGAGTTTGTTTATAATTTTTAAAAATCTTATATACAAATTGTCTTGATAAAAAAACATGAAATAGATACATAGTCCTGAGAATGACAACAGATTTGCACCTCCACTATCCCATCCCCTTTTCCTTTTCCAGATTATTTAATCTCCTTAGTACATACATGTAACTATGCTTAGCATAATACAGAGGTGAATTGGACATTATCATAGTGATGTTTTCTCTCTTTCAAAGAGCAACAAGTATATCACGTGTCAGGAACAGTTCTCAGTTGTTTGCAGTCAGACACATAATCCACTACAATGCTGGATTCCCACTCTCTACAATACTTCTCATTCTCTCTTACACAGTAATTTCACTTGAGATCCTACATAAGTAAACCTTGTTTCTCTACGTGCTTGAGACTGAACTAGTCCTTGATATTCTTTTTGCCAAAGTTAGGTTTGTCTTTGGAGCAACAAACTACTCTCTCAATTGGAATTTTTCTGGCTTTACATAAATAAGAAATATGATTCTTACGGTTACCTGTCATGCAGCATTTTGTTAATCAATGTAAAGTTCTACAAGCTTCTAAACCTGTCTACTCACTACTAAGATAGAAGAGGTCTAGGTCTGTAAGATTTATCATCCACTCAGTATAGGTCTAAAATCATGTTTCTACAGAATATCTTTTCCACTTGGAAAGAAATCATTCCTGTTCCTTTTGCTTTCTATAAGACTTAAATTTTAGTTGAAGAATAATGTGGAAGATGTCACTGTATTTTTTTTTTAATTATATAAGAGGAACAAGGATTTAACTTTAAAAAAAAAGTTAGAACAAAATCTCAAACTTAACACATACTAGGAGAACAAGCCTGTCTGGGTAATCAGTCTCATGCCTAAGAGCTCTCCCTTGCCTCTAGGCAGACCTTTCAGTTTGCATCAGGTCCAATGAAGTCTTGACTAGCAGTTTTGCTTCTCAAGTTCATGGCACAGTTCTAGCCCCAAATTTGTTTCAGGCAAAACTCTAACATTAGGAGAACCCATGCTGCAGCCTGAGAGTGCAGAAAAGGACAGCAGGATTTCACCTCTCAAGCTCTGTGCTGCAACCTACATTCAAAATCTGACTATAACACACTTCTTTAGCCTGACCATCACTATTTTCAAATTTTTCCCCTGTTTATTTTTCAAAAGAAGTAACTAAAGGCCACATGAAAGAAACTTTAAACCAGTCATGAAATACCAAATTCTAATTCCTACAGCAAACATGACTAAACTGTTACAAATAAATACATTAAAGCTAATCCCACCCAGTGATCTATAAGATGCTATTTCTGCTCACAAAAGAGTCAAGTCATAACTGTCCTCAGGGCATTAAACTGATATTTAATCATTTTGGTGAATTTAAAATTTTGGCCTCTGAGCACTACTTTTAATACCTCCAGATCCAGTAACATGAGGGGAATTACAAAAAGAGAATATCTAAGTGATTGCAACTATGATCTTGTATCTGAAGTATCAGAAGCACAAGAAGCAAGAGGATTACAGAACACAGATCTGCACTAAAAATTTCAAATTATTAAATAACTTAGCCATACAACCCTAGAGCTCTGCTTACTTGACTGAAAATTGGTCTCCAGAGAAGAGAAGACTAAAAGAAAAGTCTGACAGATGCCAAACGCGTCAAACCATGACATATCTCCCTTGTTAGAACAAGTGTGCACAGAGTAGCATCAGGTTGCTTTTGCATTCCAGCTCCCAATAAAGAGGAACCAGACTGCTCTTGCAAATCCTCTTTAGAGTTAAAACACAACCATCTCACTGCTGCCAGCCAGGGAAGCACTTCATCTCCACTGGGAGGAGCCACCAGAGAATGAGCTAAAGCTGTTTAGTTCAGAGCTCTGGGATACACAGCCTTCCATGGCCTTCCCAGCCATTTTCCCATCTCTGATCCTCCACAGAATACATTATGCTGACACCAGATTGACAAAATAGCTACTGCCTCACTTCTTTAAGAGATATGTATGATGCACATTCCTAGAGGGCCAGTGATGCCATATGAGGAGCGGCTGAGGTCACTTGGTCTGTTCAGCCTGGAGGAGACTGAGGGGAGACCTCATCGTAGTCTACAACTTCCTCATGAGTGGAAGAGGAGGGTCAGACACTGATCTCTTCTCTGTGATGACCTGTGACAGGACCCATGGGAATGGCCTGAAGTTGTGTCAGGGGCGGTTTAGGTTGGATAGTAGAAAAAGGTTCTTCACCCAGAGGGTGGCTGGACACTGGAACAGGCTCCCCAGGGAAGTGGTCACAGCACCAAGCCTGACAGAGTTCACAAAGTGTTTGGATGATACTCTCAGGCAGATGGTGTAACTCTTGGGGATGGTCCTGTGCAGGGCTGAGTTGGACTCAATGATCCTTGTGAGTCCCTTCCAACTCAGCTTATTCTGTGATTCTGTGATACCATCCCTCCAGCATTACCAGCATCCTTGACAGCTGAAGCTAAACTTCACATAACTCCCTTGACACCCTTTATCAGGCCTCAGGGTTCCCTGCAGCCTGGCAGATTAGTTGGACACTTGCTTACAGGACTTCTCTAGTGGGTGGTCGCTGCACCAGGTCCTGCGGGTGGTGGGGCTGCGCTGCTGCGGCTGCCTGGGAACAGCTGTTCCCGTGTGCCTGTCAGGAGAGGGTCAGCAAGGCCAGAGATAAAACCAATACTGATTTTCCACTACTTTGTCACTGGATAGGAACCCTATAAACCCCCTATGGCAATCAAGGTCAATTCCTAAGGACTCTGTCCAAGAATCAACCAGCATAAACTAGGAATTACATCCAGCCATTTGACAGCAAGGTAAGCTCACTGAAAAGCACTCTAGTTTACAGCTGTTTTTCAAGCAAACCATCTTCCAGGATAGAAAAACAGAAGATTTCTCCTTCTAAGAATTAGTTATGCAACAGACCCTGGAGAAAAAACAAACCCTGGGAAAAAGAACCAGAAAGCAAACCTCAAATAATTAATTCTGTCAAATGTTTCTGCAGAAATAAAGACTAAAGCTCTGCATAAACTCCAGTGTGTAAGTGAAACTTCAAGTAATTGTAAATATGTAATGAGCAGCTTATATTCATGGTAATTAGATAGTGAAGTTCAAAGCCTCAGCAGTGCATAGGAAATGGCAAAAAGGTTTATTTTTAGAAACTCAATACTGAAAATTTGTAGAGCACAAATCAAAACTCCAATGCATAAGAAGCTCTGCTGCTTTGATCCACATAAATTCCTCTCTACGCCTCTGGTTCTGCCAAACCACCCTTTCACACTGGCCACACAAGATTTCCTTTCCTCTCCTCCTACTGTGCTTCCACGTAGCTCCTTCCCACCAAAACAGCAGGGTGGACAGCCACAGCTAGATGGGGTAAGCAAGTAGTTCATTTTTAAGACCAGGCAGTCTCCTGCATGCAATTTTGCCAAAAGGGCAGCTCATTAGTTGCTATAGCACCTATTTCAACTGAGATACAGGAAGACACAAGAGATGTTGCTGGTACAACCAGAACGTCTCGAGTATCACTGAACACAGTTGCTAACAGATATTAAAAGGGAGATGAGGAGGACTCCCAAAAACTGTCGTAAAGGTAGCACACAGCTCTCTGCTCTGTTGGGATTCTTCCAACTGTGACAATAAAAAATGCTTTGTAAAATGACCATGTGCACCAAGAGATGCCACTCAGTGATATTTCTGTTGTTATTCACAAAAATAAGCTGAAGAAGAATATGAAAAACACTAAGGAAGACAGAAGAGGACAGGCTAAGAAAGCTAAAATCTCTCCCCTGCAACACTCCTGGTCTATTGGGCTGATGTTGGAAAGTTCCTGCCGCCCTTGTGAAGAATGATCCATCTCACTTAAAACTGCACACTGGAATCGGTCCAGCTGCAATATGAATCCACACCAGTGCTCTCAGCCAAAGACAGAGGCCACTGCTCAGCCAGTGTTTCTACCCCTTCCTAAGACCAACTCTTCATCAGAAGTGAGACTTCTGCAAAGTTTTACAAGACCTCCTCAGTCTCATAATCTCTTTAAGAGGTGCAGTGCCTGTGGGTTTTGAAACATACAAAGTAATATTGGAGAAAAAAAGCTGGGACAAGTGGTCTTAGTACAGTAAAAGCATGGCCAGTCCTTGAATTCCATCATTTTTGATGTTAACTTAAAATTACGTGTTGGTTTTGGCTGGAGTAGAGTTAATTTTCTTCAAGTAGCTACTATGGGGCTGTATTTTGGATTTGTGCTGGAGACAGCACTGATAACACAGGAATGTTTTATGTTATTGCTGAGCAGCTCTTACACACAGTGGAGGCCTTTTCTTCCTCTCACACCATCCCACCAGTGACTAGGTTGGGGGTGCACAACAAGTTGTGATGGGACACAGGTGGGACAGCTGACCCCAACCAATCACAGGGATATTCCATACATTATAGAGTCATGCTCAGCATATAAAGCCAGAGGAATAAGATGGAACAGTGTGTGGGGGACATTCGGAATTGTGGCATCTTTCCAAGTAACCTGGAGGTGGCTGAACACTTGCCTACCAATGGAAGCAATGAATGAATTCCTTGTTTTGCTTTGCTTATTAAACTGTCTTTATCTCAACCCACAATTTTTCCCACTTTTACGCTTCCAAGTCTCTCCCCCATCCCACTGGGACAGAATGAGTGAGCGGCTGTGTGGGGCTTAGTTGCCAGATGGGTTTAAACCACAACAGTCCCTTTTGGCACCCAAGGTGGGGCTCACAGGGTTTGTGATAGTGCCACATTTGATTGAAATGTGCTGGACTGAGTTTATAGCTGTTATTGCTGTTCAGCTATTAATCGTGAGGCTCCTGTGCCTCCATGGGGCTTGTTTGCCTGAGTCTAGTGCTGATGAGTGGTGGCTTTTTACTTTCCCTGCTGGCTGTAGAGCTGTGCTGCCGATCACCTTACTCTGCTGATCCTGGGAGCATTTGGATAAATGGCACTGGTGATGCACCTGGGCTGGCAGGTGGCCAGGACATTGCTGCTGTTTGTGCTGCTGTGCTGGACAGGCAGGAACTCCAGTGTGAACTTGAGTCAAAGGGATTGCGACCTGTGGATGAGCCCACATGGGAGCAGGACACCTCAAAGCATCTGTGGTCATGGATAAGCCTATGCCAGAGTAGGTACATCTATACACCTCTATGGCCATGGTTCTGTCTGTGCTGCAGCAGCAAGTATACTCTGAAGGGATTGTGGTTCAAGTATAAATCCACGCTGGAGAAGGTACACCTTGAAGCATGAGTCATTCTGGAGCACCTCAAAAGCATGTGGCCATGGATAAGCCCATGACATAGCAGTATACCCCTGGAGGGACTGCAGCCACGGGTAAGGCCATGCTGGAGCAGGTTTAGTTCTGAAGGGACTGTGGCTGTGGGTAAGGCCATGCTGGAGCAGGTACATCTCTGAAAACATTGTGGCCTGTGGCTAATGCCACGCTGGAACAGGTGCATCTCAAAGCAACCATGACCATGCATAAGCCTATGCTGCAGCGGGCATTCCCCTGGAGACACTGCGGCACATAGATAAGGCACAATCCTGGGTACAACCTACGGGCTGCAGTCTGTGGATAAGTCCAAGCCTGAGCAGGGTTAAGGGGAGGAATTAACTGCAGTGTTAAACCCTTCAGTCTGATCCAAACGGAACAGAAGTGAAGCTTGTAATGGATAAACCTTTAAATTGTTGTAAGTTGTGATGTGAGTTGCACGTTATAGGAATTATTGTAGCAGGAACCACCTAAACCAATGAAGGACAAGCCTTAGATGAAGCAGTGCAAGTGCAGCAGGGACCTGACCTGAGCTGGCTTTAGTGCTCAGTAACTCCACACAAAACATTCTATCCTGTCCTGAGTGACCACAGTAACAGATGGAGCCCAAAGTCATGGACTAAATGAACTCAGTACGCCTTTTGTGGACATTTGTGGACCTTTTGCAAACATTTCACAAGGGTGGTCCACAAATTAAGGGAAGCATATCTGCATATTGTATTAAAGGATGGGAAGGGGGGAAAGAGAGTAATAGACAGGGCACTATGAAATCTACAGAGACAAAGAAGATTAAAAATAGGAAGAGACAACCTGAGCTCACTAAGATAGAGTCTGAGCCTCTATATGTAATAGAAATTATATCAAGTATAGAAAAGCGCAGTCCAAGCCATCTATATATTCATCCTGCCACATAAAAATTTGTCCTCTGCAAACAGGTAGCTAGGTAAAGTCATAGACCCAGCTGCTGCCCATATTTCTGTAAAAGGAACATCACTCTGTCTTTGCTGCATGGCAGACTTATCAGTAGCAGATACCATGCAAGGCCCGGAAAAGATAACAGGGATATTATCAGCAGCAACTGCGAGACTCTTTCTTGTGAAAGCCTTTTCATTTTTTTCAGCAAGCTCTCCAGACATCCCACATGAGGTGTGAAAGGCCTGGAAACTGCTCCAGCCACTTCTGCTGTTTCCATTTCAGCTATCCACAGAGAAGTGATTGAAATGCTGCAGTGTGCTGCGCATCTTACTAAGAAAAAACTCAATGCTCTCACATGGCAATATTTATTCTGCATTCAAAAATACTGTTTCAGTGCCAGAGCCAAAACATTTTACTGCACTCACTGCTCCTACATCTAAGTACAGGACACACGAGTGAGATTATTTTTGCATGGTAACTGTAGGGCATTAAACATTTCCAATACTCATATGGCAAACTCACAGGACATTCTCTGGCACAGAAAACATCACAGAGTCCACCAAACCCTTTAGGTCTTTGGTTAATTTTCACTAACAAGCCTTTTCTACATTCCATTCCCACTGCATTCAGCAGAACAAGATTCATAAGAGCACAAATCTCCCTTTGTGAGTAGTTTTAATCTAATGTGTTACTGCATGAGTGGAAGGCCCTGCAATATAGCCAGTGCCCTGCTTTCATTCTTTTGTAAGGATGCTAACCTCCAGCAGGTGACTGTGGTGGGCAGACAGGACCAAGGACAAGGTAAGTTGTCACAATAAGATTCATCAAATCTCATGTACGCTTTTAGCCTTCTTTTTTCACCTCTCCCTTCTTATTCTGAAATTAACAAGTATCCACATGGAAAGCACATAACACACTCACTCTTCATGGAACTGAACCACAGAAACACTAAATGTGTATGAAGGACAATGTATCTGCATGGTTTTGTAAGTACTATGAAATATACTCTGTGCTCTGGCAGTCTCATTCTCCCAAAAAATGGGTGTAGGAATGATCATGGATACAATGAAGCATGCACTGCTTTCCCCTCTGCTATCTGCATTGCTTACCTTCATTAACAGCATGAGGCTTAATAATGCAACAAGTACAGTTTGTGAATGTTGCACTGCTCACTGGTCCACGACCCCCACTGGAGGGAAAGAACAACTCCAGCTCCTGAAAACAAGTGTAATTGAATACATTTTAGATTGATCTAGCTGCATGTATCAGCTTTCATCATAAGTAACAATAGGTGAAGTATCCATAAGTACAGAAGATAAACCTTACGTACAGGTATTTTTTTTTTTTTTTTGCTACAAATACTTCTTCCCTATACTATTACTCAAATGTGTCTTTTCATCTTTGGCACCATTGCTACAATCATAAAAACATGATCGGAATATTTTTTGCAATGTCTTCCCTTTCACTTCTAAAATGCAATCTGTATACACTCAGAGCATTCAAAATGCTGCTGCCACAATCATTTGGTAGAGGTGTTCCCAGGTTTCCAAATTCTCTCTCTTTCCTCACTATCTTCCCAAATACAGTCCCATACACACATATTTTGTCTTCCCTTTTTTTCAAACCATGTTTTCCACTATATAAGCAAAAATATAACTACTATCCATTTCTCAGTACATTTTCTTTCCATATACAAAACTGACCTCCTTCCCATTTATTTATATTTTTCCCCTTTCCTCTTAAACAACTAAACTTTGTCTAAAATTGCCGACTCATTCCTCATGCCTTATTGACCTTATAATTTTTTTTTTTTTTTTTGAATCTTACTGAATTGCAGCTGATGAACTCAATTGCTTTGATTTCTGGGATAAAGCAAAAGAACCTTTTTGCCTCTGATCACTTCTTTTCTTCCCACCATCACTATTCAATTATCATATAGCTTTGGGCCTTAGATCATACTAGGGTGAGCTTGACAGTCAGGTTTCTTTCCTCAGTGATATTTTTTCACTGTTCACTGCCAGTTTCACACTTTTTCCATACCATTTATTCCCATATGTTACACAATCTGCAAATTAACAAATCTGTAAAACACAGATTCCATTTCAGACCTATTGGTCAAATTCAGTAAGAGAACTGATAAATTTCTATTTAAGGGAAAAAAATTACATCCAGGAAATACTACTACCAAACCTATCTGATTTTTTCCTTTATAACAGTAGCAATGCTAAAGGTCATTTCCTGGAAAAGTCTCATTTAATTTACTAGCTCAATTCAAATGGAATAGACTTACCTGTCTCCCAGTCTTCAGCTCACAGCACTTCGACAATTTCTGTAATCCTTACTCAAACAATTATACAATTCAAACTAATGGATCTTTCCATAGAAGGAAAAACGGCTTTTGTTTTTCTGCTAGAAAATAATCCACATTTTGAGTGGGCACATCTGAGACAAAAGGGTTCATTGCCTACATTCTTATACTGATAAAATGCTGCATGTTTCAAAGACCTTGTCCCACTCTGTTAACTTCTGTTTACTCTAAAAGTAGTGGCCAGGAAAAGGCAGCAAAATATGCATACTATTCAACACTTAGTTTTATCCATTAAAATACATTAAAATAAAAGGAAATTAACTTAATAATGCTGAAGGACTGGCATAATGAAAACCCAAACTATAACGATGTAGAGCCTTAAAAAAAAATAAAATTCTTTTGCTTTCCCTTTATTCCTGATTTAAAGAAATTACAAAATTTGGTTTGCAGAGAGACAGCAGCTTAGAGTGTATCAGAGACATACTTTCACTTGTCACTTAGCCCCCAGAAGAACAATGCAGCCTTCCAGTTTAACTGTTCAGCTTATAATACATTCGTTAAATGTGTTTGGGACTTCAGTTTTCTGTCAGAAGAGTTCATTTAGGTCCCTTTATCTTATATTCCTTTCTTTTCAGAAAAGCTTCTGCAAGGCACAGCCAATTAGTTTCCATAGCAACTGCTATACAGCCATATAATGCTGGGCCTACTAAATTAAAATAGGCACAAGGGCATTAAATTCACAATTTTGGTTGATTTATTGAAGATCAGTATCAGCAACACCACAAAGATGCACATACCTACAGAGGTTCAGTAAAATAATTCCAGTGCCATAAAAATGCTGCAGATGAACAGGGCCTTTCAGACAGCATTTCAAAAATAATGAAATGTGAAAAGAACAACAAACTTAAACCAAAGAACATACTTATGCTCCTAATCAAGATTTTATGCTCTTTCCTACACTTCAGAAGCTGGCACAGTTGTCATGGTAGTACACAAGAACAAAGAGAAACTATCACCCTTATATTTGAACACATCTAACTATTTAATCAGAACTTCAAAGACTTTTCTGACTGTAATTCTCCTTCATCAGAAAAGATCAATTTTATCTGAACTCTTTTTGACTCTGTAACATCTTCACCAAGTCTGCCACAAGAGAAAGTACCTCAGGTCCAGCATATGACTTCTTGCCAAAACCAGAGGCACTGCGAGAGGATCCAGTAGCTCAGGCACAGTGCAGATCAGCAAGATGAGTCCCTGACCAGCAGAAAACTGCCCATGCTTTGCTGTCAGCCTGCTACACCACACAGCCTAATGTCAGCCACAAGAGGAGGCTGACCAACCCTGCCCTCACCACTGGCATATGATCTCTGTGTACATTTTCTTGTATAAGCTGCGTGGCAGCTTTTAGGTATTCTGAGGCAGATCTCTCTCCAGCTGTACTACTGCAGCTGTTCCAAGTTAAACACAGGAAAGACTAGGATGAAGGAAGCAAAAACTGCTATCTTTTCCCCACTGGTCGACAGCTAAAACACCACAGCAACATACCAATCAACCATGAGATAAACTTTATTCTTGCCATCACTTCTCAGCATGTCTATCCCACAGCAATGCACACAAATAATCTCCTTAATTCTACAGAAACACTGGCAATACCTATCACCCAGTTCCAGGGCTTTTTCTTAGCACTAAGGAAAGACACTGCAAACAAAGCAAAACAGAACCAAACTCCTCAAAGCCATATTCAATATATTACCTCTCAAAGCACAAAGCCCTACAGAGTGGCCTGTTTTCATATTTTTTCATTCTGAACAGTAACAGCAAAGTAGGCTGCAGGCAGAGGACTAGTGAGGACTGTGGAGGAGAACAGATAAGCGAAACACAGGAGGGCACAAAAGGATTTAATTTTTTAATCCCTTCCTTTTTATGACCAACAATGGTAGGCTCTAGGTAGACTACGCAGACTGTGCAATTAACTCATTGTTTGTGATGTACAGAAGACATTAAAAATGACCAGGCATGCCCTCCTGATCAAAGTGCCCAAGGTTCCCCTTTGTGACAGAGATAAATAAGATTTCTCTTTTCAGACAGTTTATTTTTCCATGCTAACAAGGATCCATGAAGAATATGGAAACTAGTTCCAAACTCAAGTGTGGAAAAAAAAATGAGATTCCTGACCCAATTGTTAAAAGACAAAGTTAAAATAAACTTCAGTCAAGAAAGTCAGAAACTTACTTTAGCAGCTGAAGCAACTGAATCTGGGCCATGAGCTGCATTTCTTAGGCCACCATGTCCAAAGTTCTCTCTGATGCTGTCCAGTGTATCACTTTCAGTTGTTGCAGGGTTTGCTGGCCCCACTATTGCTTTCCACTTACTAACTGCATCGTCTCCTAAGATCTCCATAGCAAGAACGGGACCACTCGTTATGAACTGGAGAAGCTCACTGCAAAATGGAAACAGCACATGGTGATCCATGTTACAAATCAAACCCAACAAAAACATGATCCAGTGGAGATGCTTGGAACACAACTTTGCAAGGCCTTGAGCAACCTGATCTAACTCTGAAGTTGACTCTTCTTTGAGGAGGAGGTTAGACTAGGTCATGTGCAGATATTCCCTTATTATGGTTATAGAAAAAGAACCAGATAACACAAACCCACTCAAGCTACTTTGTAGAATGTTAGATTTCAAAAGAATTTGTAAAGGATCAGTACTGGTGTCCTAGCAACAGTGAAAGAGAGACCCTGCTAACCACTTATCTGACAGGAATGACTCCTAAGTATGTCTCCCCTGCACAGCAGGATTTCAAGGCTCTCGCACATGACCTGTGTAGGTACCCCACTGATAGAACGTCAGCACTGCTTTTGAGACAGATTTCTCCACTGTCCCATGGACCTCTCCCATGGATTTTGCCCAGCCAAAGTCCACAGTGGGAGAAAAGGGAAAGACTTGTAAAGTTTGTGTGGAAGAGAGGACTTAATCATAAAGTGAGTTATTACATTCTGGCATAAGCAGAAATCAACTGATTTTAATGGGATGAATCCAAGGAGAAGAAATTGTCAGAAGCAGCCTGCTTCCTCTCCTGACCACCTCACTCAAACAACCACTCAAAACTGGTAAACCAAACATTCTATTTAAAAACTAAACAAAGTGTCACAACTATAATTCTATGTCTTTACAAAACATGAATACCAACAAGCCTGTCTTTTCACTGTGTAGTCTGGAGAGAATCAACAAAGGAGGACATTGAGTCAATGCTTTTTGCACTACTTTGTTAAAAAAATAGAGCTTTACACAATCATAGTTGTGGATGAGTATGCTTCTCCAACCATCTTCTGCCTAATGATCATTTATGCAGTGATCGCTGGGCAAAAAGAGAAGAGAAATACTACAAGTTCTTTGCCAAAGAAATGATATTAAAACTGTGAAAAGTTACATACAGAAACTACATAGCAGAAAGCTATTGGAACTCAGGTTCTGTTGGTCAGAGACTGCTTGTTTAGGACACAGTTAAATAGCTTACGCTTACATACACACAAGAAAAAAGCAACTTTGACAACACTGTTTACTGTGCAGACTAATCCTTGTATATTAAATGTATTTTTAAAATTAAATTCTTTAATATGAAAACCACCATTTTCCAAACAAGTAGATTTATTATTTTTCCCTATCATTCACTAGACTTACATTGACTAGTGAACTTGCAAACTAAATCTGAATTTAAAGGCAAGTAAAACAAAATTAAAGATAAATGAGTTGTAGATTTCACATTTCACTGCCTTGAAGATTCTTGTTTCTATTTGATTTGTAATGGTTTGGAACAATTTATTTCTAATTTAGAGAAAAATCCTATACAGAAGATGCAGCCAATAAGACTGTACAATGGGAGACAGGCACATCACAGTGGACAAAGGCTTCAGTTCCTCAGACAATTGCCATTAGTGTAGATAGACATCTGGGAAATAATACTGCAGGCAAAATTCCTGCTTATTTATCAACATATTCAAGCAGGCTTACTCAGCAAAGAAAAGGCAATTCTAAGTCATCTGTCCTCTGACCTCCAACATGGTCAGACATAGCCTGGGGCCATGTCTCTGTGAAGGGCTTGAGTTTGGACCCACAATAAATCAGCTGCTGTTCCAGCTGACCCTAATTCTCAAGCATTTCATGACAGTACTGAAACCAGGTCTTTTGACCAAGTCAGTGCAAACTCAGGCATCAACATGGTTGAAAAACACAAAGCACCCTCTTCCTAGAAGAGGCAGACTACCAAATCCAGAGGGAGGAAAAGAAAGCTGGCACTTTTAGGAAAAGCAGAAATGTCAAAAGCTCTAGGTCATAAGCATTAATCTGGTCAGTTATGGAAAGACTAAGGTCTTTCACGCTAGGTGGAGCAGTCCAGCATCATGGAATTAGGACATTTTGCCCAAAGGTAGCAGTACAATTAGAACTGCCCCATGCACTATCCTTCCAGTCACTTATGACTTGGGGTACTTGCTACTAAGTTGATTCTTACAGCTTAAGTGTTCCCCCTAATTCTCATTATCTGCAAGCTCCACCCTGATCCTGAAGATGCTCCTTCCCTTGGCTTTGAAGTTTTGCCTTGCTAGGAGCATTTTCACTTCTGAAAGACAAAAGACATTCCCCTGGTATCATCAGGCTGCAAAGAGTGTGGGTTAAAACCCTGAATAGCTGAAATAAGGATCTGTCCCTGGAGGAAGATGAAAAGGATGCATACTTTGCAAAGGGCTCCACTCGACTAAGACAAGCTCTGATTTTCCCATGGTCCTGTGGTAACAAATATAGTAAATAAATCCTGTGCATTCAATAAATAAGCTTAATATATGTCAAGCTGAAATCGATATACCTACTGATAAAAAGGTTTTGCTCGATGGTCTACGTAGAAATCAGCTGCTTCTTTTCTGGAAAAGTAAAAAGACAGATGTAGCTATATACACACACATATATACATAAAATACCCCCTGAAAACCACAAACTATCATTCATCAGAATGTTTCTACAGGTGATGTATTCCTAAGCTGGACAGCTTGTTGGGTGTTCATGCCCAATAACAGAAACTACATTTGATTTTCTGTCATATTTTGTGTGGCTACAGGTATAGTTGGTGACTCCTTGTGCTCCTGCTCTGGGAAGGAAGCAATTACTGAAGCCCATTTCAGGGTCACTGATGGTCCCCACACTCTCAGGCTGAGAAACAATGCAGCAGAGTCACCTTCTTGCCAAGCCATTTGCTGGTTTTTTCATCTTTCATCTGTAGAAGGAATATTGGTTAATGAAGTTTGACTTTAAAGCAAAACCAAACAATTTATCTGCTTCACTGGAACATTTCCTTATCAAGGCTAATTTTTTATTACATTGCTGCACAACAAAATATTGCATAACCTGGTTTCTATACAGTATCCTCAAACCTTAAAAGTCCCATAGGCAGCTCAATGCCCTCCAGATTAAAACTTTCTCCCACATTTTCACACTTAAAAACTGAATTTGGTCTTGCACATCCCCTCAGTGACTACACGCTGCTTTCTTCCAAAGCAATGGGGTTTCTGCAATGAGGGGTCTCCTCACATTGCCAGGCAAATAAAGGCATGGGAAGCAAAAAAAATACCCTTTTCAGACAGGGTGGTGGACCTTTCCAAGCTCTGCACTGCCACAGCCACACTACCGAACTATACACGTTTTGGGGACCACCACAGGACATACCACCATCCATCCTCTGATGGGTATACTGCTTTGTGGCTTTTCACCCCACCACCCCCTGCAACCAGCCAACCTACTCTTTTCTCTGTCTTTTTCCCCAGCTGCTTCTCATGTTTAACTCTTACTTACTAAATCGCTTTTTCTGCATGGCAACAGCTAGAAAAATCCACGGAGGTTTTCAGCTCTAAACCTGCTATTTTGAAACTTCAAAATTCCAGTTCAGAACACAGGCTCAGTCATGGCTTGTTCCAAATCCTGGTGTGTGGCACTTTCTGAAGCTGGAACTTGTGGAGAAGGACAAGCTCTTCAGGAGGACTGACAAGTGACAGGAAGCAATATTGCTGGCCTCTACTCTGGGTACAAAGTTCATAAGCAAAGCAGTGCTGTAGGGACTAAAAGATTCCAAATTGTAAAATTGTTTTTACCTACAGAAACAGGTCTTCTAATTTTTTCTGGTCACTTTGAGCACCTCCCTTTACTGAATGAAACTGCCTGCATATTTTTCAAATAACAGATTCCAAGTCTGAACAAAGGCATGGTTCTGTCATCTGAAATGGAACTTTTGACATCTCTCTCCCCTTTACATTCCAGACCTACACCAAATATTGCCAGAGTAAACAAATAACATCAAGAAGGACCTAAGAAGAATTTAATTTTCCTAACATTTATCGATGCTTGAACAGTTGCATCTTTCTCTAGCTTTTTTTATTAAAATGATCTGATTAATTCCCGGGTTGTTGCTTTCAGTTCAGTTTAAGTATGAGCCACTAAGAATCCAAAAGATTTTAAATAAACATATAGTGAATATGCTTTCCTTCCATTTCCTAACTAAGGCAGAAACAGGATGTAAAAATTATGCTAGACACAGGAACTCTTGCAATCTCAAGCTTCAAACCTACACTCTGCTAAAGTTTTGCCTACAATTCACTATTTCACCAGAAAGTCCACTTCTGAAACTAATTCACCCAATAATTTTGGAAAGCAAATATGAAAAGCGTATGCAAAGAGATTAAGTGTTATAATTTCTGAATGCAAAGAAGTATTTGAGGGATATATTTCTGAAGCAAATTGAGCTCTACTGCTCAGTTAAATTCAATTGAAATAAATATTAAAGTGCAGTTGTGCTGTGTAACTTAGATCCTTTTCAATTTCATTATTAGTTCTATGCTTTTAAGGAATGGAAAACAGTGTTCACATGGGTATAATAGACTGAACTGACATATGATTAAACGAAGAGACTAGAGAAACAAGTGCCTGCCCACACTTTCATATCTTGGCTACAACTTTTACAGAAGGTATGAATCTACTTAACAGTGATTGACAGACAAATGTTGTTAATAATGCCTTTAAAGAAAGCAGTAGTTGATAATGCTGATTTGAACAAGAATGCCTGCAGAAATCTAAGGGTAGGACACTTTGGCAAAGCCATAGTTCTATTATTTTAAAATGGCACAGTCTCAAGAAATAGAGTATGCAAAGAAACCACAAAATACTCAAGGCACTATTTAAATACATTCAGTATCACAGCACAATCTTGTGCTTATTAATAATTATTTTCAATTATACAAGACAACTAGAAATGTTTATATAGAAATAGGCAATAAAAGTTCATGTCTCGGTTTCTTCCCTTCAGTATGAGTCAACTCTAACGCACCTGACTTGGCTCAACAGTTCAACTTCCCAGATAGACACTGAAATAAAGCACCATACAAAACAACTCATCAGATCAAATCTTTCAGATTGCAGGAGAGGAAGACAAAAAAAGCTGGTTTGAAAGACACTGTGAATTGTAAATCAACACTAGAAACTTGGTTGAACTCGTGAATTGGAATTGTTTAATGGAAGATCTGGGACCAGTATCATCAAACATTGAAGCAGGTGAATGCAGAGATGAGGAAGAAGTCATAGTTGTTTTATCAGTATTTCATAAAGCCAAAAAGGTTTTGAGGTATAGGAAATTTGTTCCTGACTTCACAGCTAAACCATAACAACACATAAATACGGTATTATGTAAGACATAGCTTTTCTTTTCAAAAACATATTGTATATGCAAAGCAATAAAGGAGAAATAGTGCAGTAACTTCAGGAAAGTCTCATAAGATAAAATGATCACGTTCTCTTTCCTCTGCAGCATGCCTTCTTTTAAATCTTTTGGCTCAATGAGGCAAGTGGAGAACAGTGAAGGCTGGGAGGATTAGGAAGATGCGCAAGTAAAATCTGTCCAACTCTGCAACATCATCATCAGATCACTTGCTTTGCCTAGGACTTCCAGTCATAAACAAGCATGAATCTGAGAGCATAAATTAAGACAACAGATTTACTGAGAGCAAGCAAACCACATACTTTGAGGACAACACTTGTAGTCAGCGACACAGTCTGTATGAGGAAGCCATGAGGTGAGGATGTACAGACACGTCAGCAGTAAACGCCGCCAAATTGCTAAAGATACGATAACTACCTTGGATTCATACAGAGACCTTACATACTTCATTTGCACAGCACTTTTTGATACTTAGCTTAAATCTCTACATACCCTCAGAAATCTACAGGATTATGAAACTGATGAGTCTTACCTCTGTTACTCACTGGAATAAATTTGATGTGTGTAACAACACAGAATAGCTTTAGAGAACATTCTTAACTGCAAAAATACTTAGATACAATAGAGCTAACCTTAAAAAATCCTTACCTTGAAAGCAGCATCATTTTGGCTTTAGTTATTGTCAATCCTGAATTAATAATGATATCAATTAATTCTCCAATCTTGTGCATTGCATCAGGTTTAATCAAAGCCAGTGTTCTGGTGGAAAAAAAAAGAAAAGTAGAGAGATACAGTCAACACTACTTTCCTTAGAGCATTTGGTGTGCACGTTGGGTTTATATTCAGACAAAAAAACACCACATCAAAGCAAGAAATTCTGTCACAGTCACATATCGTAGTCCCAGTGTCTCATCAATTTCCATGCTGTTCTTGAATGCCTGTGCAACACATTATTCTGATAAGAATGAGCTTTGCGCATTATAATTTCCTTGGCTTTCTGGTCCAAGCCAGCTCACAGTGTTCCACCAGCAGTCATTATTTACTGACTTCGCTGTCAGAGCAATCACTTTGACCACTTCTTCCTTAGCTAATGGATATTTCTACAGCTCCTCACTCACAGCTCTGGGTTAGAACACAACTGATTTGTTAATCCCTCCCTGCTCAGCTCCCTTTCTATCTAACATTAATCATTATACACATAAAATTCAAGCTGCTAAAATTCCCTGTTTAAAAATATTACTTCATGATGGGCCTCTTCCATAAAACTCAAAGTTAAATGATTTTTTTTTTAATTATTATTTTTTAAATATTTGTAGTGCTCAGTGAGAAGAAGATTCTATTGTACTTGGTACAGCACAAAAACTCCATGGCATACAAAGTGCATGCCAAATAGCTGACACTGTTAATAGACACAATAAAAGGATGGCAGAGGAGGTATCACATCTCTTATACTAACTGACAGCTATATTCTAAGGGACATCAATTCAAAAATCTCGACACTCTCCCCCACATCTTTGTTTTCAAGTACATCCTGTCTTATGGGTAATTATCTTTTTATACTGTACATCCCCAAGGCCAGGACTGTTTTATTAGTGCGCTTTGCATAGCACCCAGTACACCATCAGCACTAAATGTATTATTAATCAAAAATAACAAGCACAAAGAGAAGGTCTGTAAAATTGCATTTTCTATTTGCATTCATCTTGTGGTGAGTCAGCTTCAAATGTGCACAGCTTACAAACCAACATATTTATTCAACCCTGTATCACAGAAACTCCACATTTCTGACAATCCTAAAGAGCACTTTCCATCTTTTACACTGTTTTGAATAAAGAAGGGTACCCAAGAGGCAATTTTTTATTGCAGTGCTTCCCTAAATGGAAGACAAATAATTGAAAATTATTTTTTTCCTATTTTATATACCAGCATAGCACAGAAAGCAGCCTTTGCTGAGGATATAGGAAGTGGGGATGAACTTCCACTACATTTACTCTGAACCTTAGGTGACCCCAGATTGACAGATGCTTTGGCAAGAGACAGACTATTTCACAACAAATGCAAAGCAAGGGAGGTGTTAGGATTAGGAAATGTAACGCGGAAGATTTGAATGTATTCGACATTTCATCTGAAACTAAGGGAGAGACATAGATGACCTTCAGAGCTCAGAAACAAACAGATTTCCTCAAGCATCATGAAGTTCATATACATAGATCACCCTAGGCTCATATCCATTGGGAAGTATGACACGAAAAGACAGATGGACTAAGGATGTGGCCAGGAACTGCATGAAAGTAGACAACCAAGACTATGCCTCAGAACACTGCAGTGCAAACTAAAGCTGGTCTAGCCTTATCTTCAGATCACCAAAGTCTGGCCTCTCACCAACATTCAACAGTTTGCCATGCAGCCTACAGCCCGTCCCCCTCTTCCCCAAAGAAGCTCCACCTCATTTTGTGATATTATTTATCATATGACAGGGGGTACCATGTGATTGAGGACCATGAGGGGCAGCAGCTGCCTGCTTGACCGATGACACAAACCTGCATCCTGGCATAAGTTGTTCTCTACACTGTCATTTCCCACGAACAATAAGGATCTAACCACTGGAATGAGATCTCCAGTGCCGTTTGCATTTCCTTGAGGAACACTTTTTTGAGTCTGTGTTATTACACAGGCTATTTGAGATAGACTGCTAATGCTAGAAATAAATTGTCCTTTACTTTTCTACTTTCAACCTTTATAGTAATACTGTAATTCCTACAAATACGTAAAGAAATACTGCATTATGAAGCAATTTACCTAGAACACATTAATACAAACTGCAATGAGCAACTCTTATAATACCTTTTCTCTAACACTAATATATAAACATTAACATGTCAGCGTGAGCTTCTCAGACGTATGCAGAGTACAAAAAGTATAGCTCAGGATGCTGAAGACTGTTTCTGAGATTGGATTTTGATTCATGTGCCCTATTTTTAGTTTTAATTAGGCATATGTTTCTTGTGGTTTGACAGGATACAGTCCGCAAAGTGGATTTTGAAACAGTTTTGTGTTTAGGAACAAAGGAGAAAATTAAAATTAAGTTATTTTGCTTACATTTTCAGAGGGACTGTGAGACAGTACTGCAATGAGTAATGAAACAACAGAAGATGAGAACTGATCAAAGGAACAATGCACAGAGCATGCTGTGACTATGCTTTTGAGATCTACTTATTTCTAATAATAGGACTGCTGCATGTACAGTGGCTTATGTCTTGTAGGGGAAGAAACACTGATTATGTCAATGACTAGAAGCCTAAGAATAACCTATCCCAATCAAAACAGAATGCAAGTATTTCTGGTTGACATACAAGGTTTCTAACACCATTTTCAAAACCAGTGATACTGACTCTAAGTATAGTCTACTTAGACAGGACACACTAGGCAGACAAACGTTTACCTCAGGTTACAACCACCCAGGATCACAAGTGAAACACTACAGAAACAGAAATCGCTGTCCCATGCTAGTGATTCCTTCTGTGGCACACTGTAAGCAAGCCCATGCTCACTTAACCATTTTAGTTATTGTTTGTGATGGTTTCCCTTATGATATACTGTCAAGAAAAGAAGCTATAGAAACTGAAACTCCATAAAACTGTCTTAATAATTCTTGCCTAATTCTAGGGAGGGCCTCTGCAAATCTAGCCTTTTTCTACATATCTCTTTTGTGCCTCATGTACCTAGGGTCACATCCATTTGCTTTACTGACAAAAATAAAGGTCCCTAATTCAAAACAGTCTTTTTTTTTTTTAATATACATTCCTCAGTCTCCCTCAAAGGCCTCTGTCTGCATACATATTCAGTGACCAAAGAACATGTTTCCAAAATTGAACTAAACTGCCAAAGTCCTGTACAGCACAAAGGCAAGAAAAATACAGGGAAATATTCTGCCTCATACAACAACCTCAAAATTATTAATAGAACTCCAACTACAGATTATTTTAGGCATTATCAAGCCCTGCAGAAATCTTATTATCTCTATTAACTAATAACTGCTGTAAAACCTGCTAGGAACAGGCCAAAAAGACAAATAACTCATATGCAACTGTTTTGCCTAAGGAAACTCTTTTAATATGACCCTGTTTGCTCAGTGAAAGCTTCTGTGAAGAAATTGGATTTTGACAATCCCTTGCCTGTGTAAGGCACCTTTCACTATGTTCCTCTGGGCTATTCTGAATATGTAACTGCACTTGCATATCTATGTTATCTTTCAGCCGACATTCCTAAAATGTTTTCCAAACAGCTGACATGTCATAAATGCTCTTTCTTCCTTTTGTAGAGCAGTACAAAAATTCGCCCCCTCCCAAGACCACTTCATTTGACACAACTACAGTGTTGCCCTGTAGTCAGCAACATCTTCTACAGGAATAAATGTCATTTTATCATAAGCTACCTTTTCTTGGTATAACTGCACGAGCCCTGCATCAGCAGCAGGGCTTATGTTAGCTTAGACAGAGCAGAAAATACACATTAATATAAAGATATAATCTACCCAAGGCTCCACTGAGGAACAACAAAAGTAGCCATATATACAAAATCCATCCCCTGGTGTTCTCTACCTCCTTTGCTACTCTTTCACCCTGCCCAACCCCAGCTTGGAGAAAAAGTACTAGAACGCTTTCTGGAAAGATATTAGGCAGGAATTCTCACAGCAATATTTTTGTGCAGTTAAGACAAAGATGTGTGTTAAAACTTGAAACTCTTCCTCTATGTCTGGTTATGTACAACTCCCCAAAAAGAGTTCAAAATAAGCCCAGTTAGCGGGAGGGAACAAGTAGGTGAATAGGGCTCACTGGAATATCACACCTAAGAAAATGTTCTGTGTTCTTTAAAAAAAAAGCTGGGGTAAATTATCAAGATTTTTTAATTTCCAGATTCAGATATTACCTGCACTGTCAATAAACCAGATTTAAATTTCTTGTAAATTTAATCTTAGTGTCATTTTATTAAGTCCTTCCTGATATTTTTGGTTTTGGATGGGCTCTTAACATCTTTTCCAAAGCAAATCTTTAAACCAAAAATATGTGATGAGTCTTATCTTCACCCATTATAAACAAACTTTGTCTTAACAAAGAAGCCTGTAGTTTTTATTGACATTCTCACTCTAAACTTTCTGTCCTCATGCACACAGAGTTTGAGAGATGCTGAAAAAAATTATCAGAAAAAGTCCCCCAGAGTGGGGAAAAATAGAGAATGTGAGTGGTCTCTAGTATTTTCATTTGCTACTGCTCACACAGATCAGACTGGTAAGGTTCTGTGCTTCTACACAGATCCCAGAGAGACAGGTGGCAGCTTCACAAGGTTCAGGCCTTTGAATTCTAGCACACATCAGAATTACCACATTAATTCTGCCCCAAGAGAATCCACAAATCACAAGAATCCTACTGCTGCCTGCCCTGGGGGAGTAACAAAGCTGAACAGGACCACTCTTTTCCTCCTTGTCCCCCTCTTTTCTCCCAAGAGACCTAGAGGAGCCAGCAGTTGACACCATGGAGAAGCTGGCCCTGAAGGTAGCACTCAGGTAACTGTGGGAGTCATGGGTTTGCCCACAAGCAGAGACCACTTTGCTTCTCTCCAGTTCTCAGTATGTCAGATCACTTTGAACCGCATGCAAACTTGAAGCTACATTTTCTCCCCACTATTAGCACAGAAAACTTACCTCATTTCTAGCAAACAACTACTTTGAAACCCCAACCACAAAGGGAGATTTCAAAATCCTCCTTTCTTACCTCTCTTTGCGGCTCCCAAGCTTGCGAGATGTATATGGATTCCCATAGTCCACTATGGAGAGATGACGGGAAAAAACAGTAATTCTGCTTCCCACATATAAATCCTCGAGGTGTAAGCTCTCATACGGGGTGCGCTTCAGAAAGGTGCGGCGGTTCTTCATATCATACTGCAGGAAAAAGAATATTAAAATCTACCACAGCAAGATATTCAGTAATAGGCAAACTCAACTGTTACCTTCAGAAATTTCCGCAGTACTGCAGGACTGAATCTGATCACTAACTTGATTTAATTCCTAACCCTTTGAACTTACAGGTATACCAAGAAAACTTAGATTAAACCACAATTACAAATGTATTCCATTTAAATAGTCTCAGGTTCACAGCTATCTTTGAATTTGCTTCTGTTCTAATTCAAGTTGCGATAAAAGGTTCAGGTGCCTCGTGGATGCCTCTGCCCAGTCTCACTGGGAGTTCCCTCAGCAGATCCACGCTGTTTCACAGACCAATGGTTTGTACCACAATGATCAAGATACACCCTGGCAGGTCTCCTCTTCAGGGCATCGCTCCAGTGATACCATGCTCTGTTTGACTGCGTAGGACTCAGAATTAGGGACGCGTAGATGATTGCAACACTTGGCTGAGATGTTCTCACTGCCTAGAGCTGCAAGCTCAAAAGCCTGTCAAGACCACTCAGCTTTATATCTCATCATTCCAAGCAAGAAGCCAGACGTTAACATGTAGTTTTCTGGGTGGGCTGGCAAAGCACAAAAGGCAACCTGCTGAACTGTTTCTTCACCGCAGGTAGATATTACAGATGCCTTCAATTTCCGGGGGAAGTGGAGTCCAATGAAAAGAAGAGTTTTGTCCTCCTCAGGCTAAACTTCCCCTTCTGTCTCAAGTTACATGTACTGTACTCCACTGCAACGATACATCAACTAGAACTGCATTAAAAGAAAGCATATCATTCCCAAAAATTTTAGAGGGAAAGAAAAAATTTAAGAGCAAAGTTACGTACTCCATGTTCTGAAATGTGTAAATATAGTTCTCTTCTGTTAGAAGGGTAGAAAAAAAAAATGTAAGTTTTTTCAGAATAGTCAAAACTTTGCAGATCAGAGAATATAAATTATTTTGATACTTACTCCTGCTGAGGGCATGATTATCAGGAAGAATCATTCCCTGTTGAAATGTCTTTAGCTCCTCATACATGCTCCTACTAAGTTTTAACTATTCAAGTGCAGCAGGGAATGAAATGACAACATGCTTAAAGAAAAAATCATTTGAATTCAGCTACTTGTTTTCTCCTGGACTTTGGCAAGAACAGTATTAACTATCTTGGCCATATACAAATTCTTCAGTATCTTGACTAAAAATCTGAACACTTCCTTGGTTATTTCAGTAATGGTTCCCAGAAAAGCACCTTGTACTGTCTCTCTCTTCTCAAGAAGAAGAAAAGAAGAGGATCTACCTGTGTTAAAGAATTCTTCTTTAGCGTGGAATTCTGGATCTCTTTAAAAGATCTTTTTCTAAAGTGAATGATAAGTCACAGCAGAAGAAATACAAGACTGTTTGCACTGTTCCCCTGCTGCCCATGTACATGTAGAAGTAAATTACCCAAAACAAAATAGTTCTCTGCTAAGAATCTGTCCTTTTTAAAGATTTCTTCTCTCTTTTTAGGAAATCTTTTGTAGCAAGAAAAGTTATTCAGGTTTTCAGAATTCACCATGAGAGTTATTAACTGTGGAAACTCAGAGAATGGGGCACCTCTGTCAAGAGATCCAGTTTGACTGCAAGAGCTGCTTGCTGTCCTTGGACAAAAATCTATGCTTTCTTCTTCCCAGCTGCAAAGCAAGCAGGAAACTGCTCTCATTATTCCCGCTGTCATTTTTGTTTACAGGAAGCAAGACAGAACAGAAAGAAGAGGTAAGCTCAGGATTTCATGTAACAAATGCCTTCAACAGCTCTGCTCCACCTTCAGCTGACGTGTGTGATAAAAGAGAGCTATTGTCAGGGAGGTGGGAAAGGGGAAAAAACATCCTTTTCGTAAGTGGGGAAAAGCTGGCTCATATCTATTACTTTCCTTCTTCTCAGACATGCTAAAGGTAAGAGCGGGTTGTCATCTCCTCAGGAAGATATCAAAGGATGCAGAAGAATTAAGCAGTACTAAAGAAACAAAGAATCCCCGAATTCTGCAGAAATTTAAAAAAAACTCCAGAAGAGAATTCTAAATGTAGCATCTATCCAGAAACTCACCCCAAAAGTGATTTTGAGATATTCTAAGGGTGTTCACATCTATTTTTTATTTTTAACTTCTGTCCTGGACACGTGCAGTCTGTGACTGTGTACATACCATACTATCTTCCCCTAAGAGCACACTGGCAAAACACAGAAGTTTACCAAGCCATAGACAGGGCATTAAGTAGTTCAAGAACACCTTGAAAGCTCTTGATTTTGAGATGTCTAGATGAAACGAACAACAATTTCAGCAGCCCACACGCGGTTGTGTAGGAAGATTATTACAACTCCTGACTGATTAAACCATCTCTGGGAAAGAAAAAACAAAAATCCTCCCATTTTGACAACTGTGCACATACAGACATCATACAAAGAACTAACTTAAATGGGACAACATTATGATAGAGCTTGTTTAAAGAAACTATCAAATGCAAAGTGCATCTCCTCATACAGATGAGTATCATGGTTTCTGCAAGCAGTAGTTTAGGTTAAGAAAAAGCAAGTTCCACTAGCTTCTTATTTTTCAATTTGACACTTATAGCAGGAAAGTTAAAATCTGATAATGAAATTATTAAGTGTGAATATCCAAATCTAGGCTATTCTTATATTCTTAGGTCTTCATTAAAAATTGGAATAGTCCAAACCATTCACTCATTCCTAAAGGGAAGCACAAAGCATTGGCTGGCTTATGAGGATTATCTTTACAGTATACATTATATTTTTATATACATGCCTGCTAATGCAAAATGCTTGTTTTCACCTGCTATCAATAAAAAATGGGGATCAGTTGTATGAATCACAAGTCAGAAAGGTCTGTGCAACACCACTGATGGAAAAATTTAGATCCCACTGCCTGAAATGTCCTACTTTTCATTAAAACCAAATTAAGAGCAATCTGCCATTTCCTCCACTTTGATTAGACTCTTTTACATTTTACTCTTCAGAGATTTCTGGAATTCCTGATGAAGCTTATTCCCCTGTTTAGAATTAGTTTCAGTTAATTCTTCTCAAGCAGTAGGTCAGTGTTGCTGAGCTTCAATTCTGAAACCCAAGTAGAGATTGAATGAAAACAGATTTGTGCAAATGAATCTCTCCACACAAAAGCAAGCTTTAAGAAAGAAAAAAAATCATAAACATGAGTGCTATTCCACATGCTTCGCTGTGAACTCGTATTTTTACTTTCTTTTTAGTTTTAGAAACAGAGCAAGATACATTTTAAATAATATTTTCTTACATGGAAAATTAATAGGCATAGGCAGTGGCTTGCTGTTTTATGAAATGTTTAATTGGATATTACAGTTATGAAAAAAGATTCTTTTTTCTTTCATTCTTACCATTTCAATTGATCCATCTTTTGGATAGTACAGAAGTTCGTAACGTCGAAAGAGTGAAGCATTTGGGTCATACCATTCAGCAATGAAAGCATATCTCTCATCTTGACTCTGGAAAAGGGGCAAAAATGCTTATTACCAAAAGCATACGTATTTTATATGTAAAAACACACAAATAAAAAAACTTCATTTGTTATCAGAAAAGTAAAAAAAAAAAAAATCACTAGGTAAATGGACTTGCACACTCTGCATATTATCTTCTGCCTACCACAGCTGGTGACATCTTTTCAGCTGTTAGCTATCACCTTTTAAGTATAATGGAACTTGGATCATGGCAGTTTTCCAGGCAATCTCATAACTTACTCTGATTTCATCAGTTATGAAGTATGGAATATTGCAGAAGTTGTCGTTAGACTTTTTAACTTCATCAAAGTATTTGATTTACCTTCATTCATTAAAAAAAAAAGTGTTTGCCTACAACTAAATTACAGACTCTTCACACGTTTTCTACACATCCTACAAGAAAACACTTTCCACTTCCTTAACAGTCATAACTAAACTCCTCTTAATGAGGAGATAAACATATTCAAGTTAAGGACAACATTAGTTTGGTTCACTACTTAACTTCCTTAAATTGACATAAAGCATAAATAGCCCGACCTCATTTACAACTCATTTTTTGCCCTCAAGGAGTGTGACAAGAGAGACAGATTGCAGTAATTCTAAAAGTGTAACCACATGCACAGTTTCCCTCCACTCCTCATCCTCCAGAGGATAACCCTCCCCAGCAAAGTAAGCAGAAAGACGACGCGAGGCACGAGGACGTGCAGTTTTAATACCTCTTAGTGGTATATGTTTGTCAGCTATTGATGCAATATCAGTTATTTTATGGCTGTTAGACGGAGTTCTAATTTTTATTTTCCACACTTCCTCTCAATCTGATTGCTACTCCTAAGGGCAAGCATGGTCTTGCCATGGGCTTCCACTCTTTACATGTATCTGCACTCTTAAACACTATAAACATTGAGGAACCACTGGTAGCTTAAGTTGCAGCCAGGTAGGCCTTTTTAGTACTTCAGATTTTAGAAGACGGCAGCATTTCAGTTGTTACAATGACAGCTCATAACGCAACAGGACAGAGAGAGTTCCTGTGGGCTTCCATTAACTATTCTGGAAAACCAGCAGGAAAAGAATAATAATTTTCCTAGTGAGTGGAAGCCCACAGACATTCGAAAAAACAACGAAACAACCACCATGATCTTGCTTCTCTTGTCGGTGCATTTTTTCTTTCAGCATCTTCAGCTTACCACTGACTTAGGAATAAGTGCTTTTGCAGGTTGAAGCCCTAACACAAGCAGCAGCAGAAAAGAATGAGATAATGAAGAGCAAACTTAGAATTTTACAATGTGATGAATACTTGTACCTGTTCAGTTAAAAGCATCTTAGCAAGTGCCCCACCCTCCTGCCAGCCTTTATGGTACCCCAACACTGCAAAACAAAGATATGATTGTACCACAGAAAGACTCATGCAGTAGGGATGCAAAGCTTCCTTTTCTATCTGTAGAAGTCTGTACAGCTCTGAAAACCTTCTTCACATGAGCTACTATAACTTCTGTATTATCTGTACAGTACACACTGCAGCCTTTGACAATAGTTAAACTCCTATTTTGGGTGCAGCATCCACCAGTAAAACCAGGGACTTAGCCGGTTTCTGGCTCTTACTTAAGCAAGTCATGCTTGGGTCTTCATTGCTATCATCATTGTTCTGGAGATATATAAGTCAAAACAAACTCTTATGTCAAAACTCATACCTTGATTTTTCTACATAGGTATGTTGTTGGCAGTAAGCAATAAATAAGGGTTGGCAGACAATAATAAATTACTGATTTCAACCTTGATCTTAAATATACTACTAGAAGACAAGACATTTGATCAATTAATTTGACCATCAACTTGTCAAGGATGGATGTTATAAAGAAGCAATTCTCTACCAAAGAGATTGACTAAAAAGAAAAACAGTCCTATTTCACAGAATCACAGAACAGTTTGGGTCAGAAGGGACTTTAAAGATCATGTAGTTCCAATCCCCCTGCCATGGGCAGGGACATCTTCCAGGTTGCTCAAAGCCCCATCCAACCTTGAACAATTCAATCTTACTCAATGTCTGAGCTATTAATATTTTTTATTCAGCAATCTCTGCTGGCCATTACTTCTAACTCAGCTGAATATCATCATTTTGTATTATCTTCTTTTGGCATCATAAGCAAAGGCAAGGTAATAAATGCTACTTAGACTTGAAAAAAACTACAGAGCTAATACCCAAACACAGTAAATGTTATCAGTAAGCAGCACAGTTTGAATCCGCTTTTGGTTTGTATCTAGAAAATATGGACAGCTAACAGTTTTCTAAAATAACCAAAACAAAACCTCCAAAGTTTCTCCTGGACTATAACTAGAATTTCCTCTGTTGTACCAGCATAAAACTACTACAATAAATATTTCTAGATGTAGAGAACAGTACCAGCAGAGAAGTTAAAAGCTTACTGCAAACACTGTAAAGATAACTGGAAACAGAATACATTTGCAAACATGTAAATTGTTTTAAAGGCACACACCCCAAAGTGAAGAAATTCAACCCTAAAAGCAAACTGAAGACCCTACCAAATAAGTATAATGTAAAACACAGTAGAACTGCAATCTTACTATTGCAGATTCAGGCAAATAGTCTTAAACCAGATAGAAGACAATACTGAATGTAATCACAATGTGATGAACATATTCTGGGAAGATCTTGCCAGGCATTTCTGTAAAAATGCCACTCCATGTCATTAAAAACACTAACTAATTTAAAAACACAAGTTTTTAAAAGTGAGTACATATTAAGCTCATAATATATGATTTTAAATGAGAACAGAAATTTTGATTTACTTATTTAAAGGAGGAGTAGGATTTAGGAGGCAAAACCCAAACACAAAAACCTATCCATTTTCCCATCACTGGAAGAATTGCAATAAAATTTTAAGCCTTCACAGCCCTAAAATTATCTTTTTCTGGAATTTACTTGCCATCAGTTTACCACTAAATAAACAGAACAGGTATGGCAAACAACTTTCTAACATACCCTTTACTAGTGTGCCCTGACTGCAAAATGGGAAGGAGTTGTAAAGATGAGAAATTACTAAGGGAGACATGCTAAGTTTCATCTTTAGCTTCTGTCCATCCTCCTAACAAAGGAAACTCAGAGAAAATAATTGTCCAGGGAAGAGTGATTAGAGAAGAGCAATGACCTGTCAGGTGGTATCATGTTCAATGCACCACACTGCTCCAGACCAACACTGAGTCCTGAAAGAGGGAGATATCACAGCCCTTGACTAGAGATCCCCGATACCTCATTCCCACAGGAAATATCTGAAACATGTTAGTCACTACTGAAATCACATTCCTGGGAACAGCTCAAGTAATAACGAATCAAGTGAATAAATAAATACCTTATAACTCAGAAAATTCTTGCTTTAAAGAATTAGTTTCCATTCATTTCTGTACCATACCCTCATTAAAATCACACATAGCCTCTGCTCTCATGACTATGTAATTAACCAAGCAATACCTAGTGGAGGAGAAATATTTTTTCATAACTGTTCACATCAGTGGAAAAATCACCAATATTAAAAAGCCCAGCAGTGACTATGCACTTTATATTTATATACTGATAGTTTTAAAATAGCTGTCTTGAGCTCAAGTTTTACATCTCCTTTCCATGGTAAAATCTAAGGCCATTGAGATCAGTGATGTCAGAAGTTCACATACTGTGAAGATGGAAAGAATATTTTTTTTCTTCCTCTTACAAGCTGCAGAGAAAAACATTTAAATGCATGTGGGTTTTGCTAGCTTAGGCTTTTTTGTTTATATCGGCATGTGTGAATTTGCAGTAGGATGGCTCTATGCACATGAGAAACATTTATTCAAGTACAGCTGAATTAAAAAAAATGAATTTTGTACTTAGTTCTGAAAGTGATGGGGGAAGCAGTCATTCTTAGCTAGCATGGGACTAAGTTCTAGAAACTAAATCCAAGCATTCAGCAAAGAGCTGTGCTCACAGAGAACTCTGCTGCAGAGGGAAATAATGTGTCTGGAACCAAACTGCCAAGGATGCTCATAACCAGAAAGCAGAATGATTAGGGAGCTGGACAGGATATGATGTCTTGTCCTGTAAACCTTTTAAACTTCCAAAAGGCTTCTGTTGACAGTAAAACAAAAGGAGATCTTCCAAATGTTTTCAATAGAAGCAGCAGTGGTAGAACAGCAGTTCAGAGACTAAGGAACTCTCACAGGAAGGTGCAGAAACAATTTTATCCCTCTGGTCTGAACTATGCAGAACATCTATCTGGATTTGCTTTTCCAGCTTCAAAATGTCTCGCGACTGCCCCACTATTGCAATCTTCTGGGGAACATACTTCTGTTCTTCTCTAGTTTTGACTAGAAATTTCTTGCTGGAGTTTCTCTTAAAATTGGCAATACAGGGAATCAGGAGCTATTGAATTTTTGTTTTCAACTCGAAAGAACTTCATGTGAAACAGCAACAAAATATTTCTTAAAATTAGAAAGCCCTGAGGAATCTAGAAAGTGCACCTCGACATGCTCTTAGCAACCTGGTCTCTATGAGGCTTTACATATGCCATCAGGAACTTCAGCACGGATGGTGTATCTGACACAGGCTCACGGCCGCATATTTATTGGTTTAGGAGTCATGAAAAGGATTGTTACATTTTACGTGCGCAGCTTCGTGTCTGCTGCTCCTTCAATTTTCTCAGTGACTCAGTGACTCTGAAATCAGACCAGAGAGAAAAAGAATCAAAGGATTTGACTCATCTCCTAATGAAGCGATAAAAAGCCTGCACAAACCTCAGTAAAAGCTGAATCCAATCCATCCTTATATCTCTGTTCTATATTTTGTAAAACTGGACTGTCATGGGGAAAACCTGCAGTCGAGCACGGATCAAGCTGTTTCTATGAAAATCACTGGGAACAGGATGGACCAGCAGACAGAACTATTCTCACTCTGAAAGGGTATTTCTCCTAATACACCAAAAAAGCTTTCTGGAAAGACTGCTCTGAAACTTCCTAAAATTCTGGCAACAATTTTAAGGGCACATTTCTCTCACAACCTGTTCCCTCCTCAAACCAGGCTGGTGGAACTCTCAAAAATACTTTGGAAGAGCAAGAATATTTTTATAAAAGATGAGATGGGTTTCAAAGCATAAGGATACAAATTATTTTAAAACATTTCAGGTGAAGATATAACAAGGCTGACTGACTCCAACATCAGGTGGTTTGCTTATGCATTAGTGCTTACACTTATGTTTTTAGAGGAAAAAAAAAAAAATCACAAATGTCTGAGAGTTTGCCAACCACCCTCTAGCAAAAAAAAATGTATTTACTGAAATGGCCAGTCAACATGTATCTTTATCCTTGTCTTTCCTCTTTATAGGTTCTACCAAAAAACCCCAACTACTACCATATTTGCTGGTGCATTCCTTTGACAGATGTCGGCCTCGTGCTCTTCAGACAGTGGGGTGAAGTGGGGGACCTCACCAGCTGCCTTCATTAAGAACATTATTCTCAGAATTAGGTCCTGAAGTTATTGTTATGTATGATCAAATGTATATAAATGTGTGATCAAATTCTTACAGCAGATATCTAAGCCCTGTTATGAATTATTTGAAGCAGTTCCTCAATCCAGGCAATCACCACTTCAGATTTAACTCTACCTCCTAGTCCTGAGGAGGACTTCACCACAAATGAAAAGGAAGTCACTGACAAACTCCTTGTCTGAGGAGCAAGAGCCAGGAATTTCAACCAGATCTAGCCCTGCCTTCCTCAAAGGTAGCTACTCACAGTGTTATACTCCCCCAGCAGGCCAATGACAGAAGCACTGTCACAGTGTCACCTGCTTTAAGAGCCCTAGCATCACTTTGATTGTTTTAAATGGTTAACTTGTTAGCTTTCCTGTTTCTTCCATTTAAACATCAGGCTAGCCTTACTTTATTTTCAGCTGAATGCTTTTAGGTGCAGGTCCTACACTACACCAAGCTTTCCAAGCAGCACTGAGCACTCATAAATTCAGACCACCAGACCAAAAAAATGTAACTTCAATTAGCTTTAAAGATGGTCTCAACCAGTGGGTTAGGAGTGCTACTCTTTCATGTAAGGACATCTTCAATAAAATGGTCCTCTGCAGACATAAAGATGAAAAAGACAATTCAAAAACACTTAAAACAATTGGAATCTGTAATAAAATGTTACATAAAAAGTCGAGTACTTCTGCAAGCATGAGAAACAATGAGGCCTAGTTCTCTATATTCATATTTCCCATCCCTGTTGTGACCACAGCCTCTCTTCAGCTCAGGCATTTAATAAAGGCTTGTACCCACTTGGACTCTCTGATGTCTAACTATGGTTCTGCTCAGTAGAGGCTTTCTTAAAAGACACATTAGAGAGTTTCTTCACCCCCTTCATTCTTGTGAAACCTGGAGGAACATCATTATCCGTCTACCAAATCCGACTGAAATCTGACAGTAAATTTCAAACTTCCCAGCAGGAAAACTAAGGGGTCAGATACACACAACAAACTGCCATCATACAAATTTAGGTTTTCTGAGACAGACAGAAAGAAGCTGCATAAAAAATTCTACTTGCATACTACAAGTAATTTTCCATCACCAGTAATTCTTCACAGGAAAAATCCCCATTTGTGAAAGAAAAGGGAAAGTCAAAAAAAGCACAGAAGTAGCTAAGACATTGAATGTTAGCAACAATTTTGCAAAACCGAAACATGACTCCTCAGACATGCTGATGGTATTTAACAAATAACATTCTCAGTGGCAGAAAGTGTTCTAATTTTCAGCATTGCAGTGCACCTTAAATCCCAGAATGAATTCCCAATAGTACACATTTACCAAGCTTTGTTATTCAAACCATCTTCTACCTTCAGTTTGTGTAATACAGGATATTTTCCAGGCAAAACTTAAATCCACAACGCTGTGTAGATAGCGCGCTCAATTAGCTCTGTCTCTTAAAGCTCATTTTCCTCCTCCTCTTCTATTCATATTTCTGACACACGAGCTGGAATAATTTTTAGAACTCCAATTTTGCCTCCCCCTCACTGCTGGTGGTCCTCCCACTACTTTTTCAACAGGTTTTTCTTTAGCAAAAAAGTAAAATCAAAAGACCAGCTTTCAAATAGAGAAACATCTGGCAACTGCAATTTCTGTGACAATGTCTTGACTCCGGACAATTCTCAATCCAAGCCTCACATTCAGAAGCTCGCTGGTGAATTTTGTAAGCAATAACCTTTTTAATGCTCTCCTTGTAGAAAGCAAATCCCACCTATTGAAAATTTCACACAAATTCTAGACTATTTCACACTAATTAAGAATTGGCTAGATTAGTAACATTCTTAATGATATCTGGAAATCTACTAAGTGAGCCAAACGCTCATTTACATTTACCCTCCTGCAACTTGTGCTACATCCTTTAGACGCACAGTTATTCGACTCCCAGTATTACTGGTACTTAGGCTTCTCAGGTACCTTTTGGACTAAATATGTTCATATGGCTACTGCTGCCTGGAGCATCTGTTGCCAAGTAACATGGGGATACTTCTGTCCCTGTAGCACTAACAAAGTGAATCTTCCTCTTCAGTTGGGATCTCAGTTCAGCAAACCATGCCCATATACTCAGGGGTTATGATAAACACAACTCTAGAATGAAGGTCTCAAATTTTCTTCTCAGATTTAGGAATCTGCAATTCCGGGTCACATCAGCAAAACTATTTTGCTGTTCTGTCAATTTACTAAGAAATCTTCTTTTATTACTAGATTATGCAAATTATGTAAGCTTCCTATGCATGTAGGCATGATTAGTGTAACCTAACCTTTTTTTCCCCCCAGTCTCTAAGAGAATCAAGAATTCAAATTCTCAACCACTAACTTCAATCCTCTGCAATTACATGCCTAAAACACATGAAGGATGCCATACTGTTCTTCACTGCTCTGTGAAGACAGGTTTAGTTTCGGAAGACCAGGTAAACCTTGTCCTTAGGACAATATATCACCATTTAATGCACGTTTTTAAAGCTGCAGATCATAGCATGTATTATTGTACTTTTAATCACATGATCACAGCTAATTCCCCTAAGAGCAGTCAGCAGCGCTCAGCACGTCTGTGTGTCCATCTGCCTCCACTAACTCAAGCAGAGTCTCACAGTGATTTAAGCAACAGCAAAGCTGTTCCCCAACTCAGAACAGCATTTGTAATGCAGGTCATCTCACTAATTACACCTGAGAGTAGAATTTAGGTGCTTTGCCCCTTATCAGCCATTAGTGGCCACGGTCAGCTGCTGAACGCTCAGCTGTCTTCACCCTCCAACCAGGAGATCAGCGCCTACACGGGATCCCAGAAAGGGAAACAGGGCTATGCATATACTGAGCTACCTCTGCACATCCCATTACAAGTTCCAACAGGTACTGTACTTACAGGAAAAACATTTTTGAAAGGCTCAAAACCTGGCCTAACATAAAAGTTGACATAGATATCATTCGTCTGGCAAACTCTCAGCTTTCAATTTCCAGTATTTTTAAAACTGAAGTGTTTCAACTGAACACTAGTTTTTTTAAAATTTTATTTATTTATTTATTTATTTATTTTTAATTAAGACTCTGAAGCATTTTCTCCCAAAACATTCTTATTCAGGCAGTCCATTAAATTTTCAACCTCCCACAGAATCTGCCTGGAAATTTTCACATAGAATGGTTAAAATTTGAAAAAGTTACAAGCAGCTGGAAGTAGAGGTTTCAAAGGAAACACCTACAAAACCTAAACCAAAGCTGCCAACAGCACTTCGAAGCAGTATAATGCCTACAGTATTTTCAGATTATCTCAGCTCATAATAATCTTCTGAGAAGCGTTTTTAACAAGAACTAGTTGGTTGCCTTGGAATCACAGCTAAAGGAGGAGGATCCCTCAGCAGCCAATATTACAAGCAATTAGCACCCAGGATTTTGTGTGAATGCTCTAAAGACCACACATGCTGTGTCTACCTCGAACAGTCAGAGCTTATAACAGTCTAGTAACCATTTATGATCCTATGAAGCAGACAAACAACTCTGCTGACGTCTCTTATTCACTATTGCAGGCATCTTGTCTGCACTACTGCTTAACCAAATGTTGATGCTAAAAAACTCCTTTTTTTCCCCTCAGATTGTGTTAAGTCTTGATTCTAAGGTAGCTGAACTAAATCCAGGTTTCAGCTAGTAGAGATATTGTGGTCATACTTTATTCTGAAGTCAGACTAATGACAAGTTACAAGTTAACAGAAATTCTCATGACAAAAGCTGTTCGGCAATTTCCCATTAATGAAGTAAAAAATTTAAAACTTCTGTGGGGTACAAAAGGCAAAGTGGGTAAGTACAAACATATTATTGAACTCTGCCAATCGTTACAGGCTATTACAGGTTCATCTTATGAAGATCTGTTCTACAGTTCAAAGATTTATTTCTCTTCCAGAGCACAGACTTTTGTCATGACAGTTTTTTACTAACTGCTATTCCCTGGAGATGCAAAGGTCTCTGCTGGATGAATACACTGACTAAGAGATTCCTATTCCATACACAGCTTTGATCAAGTTGCTTAGTTTCACCTTCCCACCTGCCCCCTGCACTAGAGCATTTGATGTTCAGCACTTTTTAAAAAAGGAGGCCATATTTCCCACTTTGTCCTTCTGTAAAATGGGAATAATCATCACCATCATTCCTTTCACAGAAGGACAGCAAGATTTAATAGCTAAAATATCTGTACTATTTAAGCATTATAAATCCTCCTGGATTTTGACAAAACATGACAGAGGCAGCTCAGTCAGTTCCTCCTCATTTCCTGCTCCACAAAACCTTCACTGCAGCACAGGAACCAGGCACCTGCGGAAGAAGTCAGAAAATGCTGCCAGACCCACTGCCCCTGCAGCTGCCACCAGGAAACACTGCTAGCCCAGAATGTCAGTAGCTGCATCCAGACCACAATTCTCCTCCTCCTCACCAGTGATTTGGGGATGTTCAGACTTGGAGACCATGGTTCAGTTATCGGAGTGTATTGTAACAGAGAACATGGGACAGGGCGAGGACAGCATTGGTGTAACTAGAAAACAAACAGCATAATACAGTCCCCACAGTAGGAGAAAGAATATGTGGAAAGGATAAAAATAGGAGGGATACTAAGTTTAGCAAAGGATCATACTTAAATGTGCAGTGTTAATGTGGAAGAACAGGTACACAGACTCCAGTGTGCTTACCCACCTTTCCCCACTTCCCACGTGTAGACCTCTCACACGTGGCTCTCTTTGCAAGTGTGTTAGAATATTCTGTAGAAAAAGTGTGATTTCTTAAAAAGATACTTAAGGTAGTTACAGTTATTGAAGAATCCATGCAAACAAAGAATATGCAACAGGCTCTCAGGAACACATCTTGGAAGAGCCAATTCTTTGCAAATACAGGAGCACCCTCTGGTGCCCAGGGACAGGTTGAGCAACTTATTTAAAACTCAAGAATTAACTTCTGAAATGATCAGTAAGTCATCTGTTTGCCATCGTTTTCTAGTGTACTATGCCTCAAAATGAGTAACCTTTTAAGTGGAGGTAGAAATGACTAAATGATAAAGCAACAGATTACAACAGCCTGGGTGATAAGGACCTTTCACACAGGAAAACTGCTGACACGTGGGCATATGGCTTTCTTCACAGAATCATAGAATCATCTGTGTTGGAAAAGACTTCCGAGATCATCGAGTTCAACCTTTAACTGATTATCACTTTACCAACTACACCATAGCACTAAGTCATGTCCAGTCATTTCTTGAACACCCCAGAGAACGGTGACTCCACCACTTCCACTTCCCTGGGCAGCCCGTTCCAACATTTAAAAACCCTTCAGTGAAGAAATTCTTCATGATGTCCAACTTGAACTTTCCCTGGCGCAGCTTGAGGCTATACCCTCTCGTCCTGTCATTGGCTGCCTGGGAGAAGAGTCTAACCCCCACCTGCCTAAAACCTCTTTTCAGGTAGTTGTAGAGAGTGTTAAGGTCCCCCCTCAGCCTCCTTTTCTCCAGGCTAAAGAATCCTAGCTCCCTCAGCTGTTCTTCATACAACTTACCCTCTAAACATTTCACCATCTCCATTGCCCTTCCCTGGACTCACTCCAACACCTCAATGTTCTGGACAAGATGCCATTGGTCTTCTTGGCCACCTGAGCACGTTGCTGGCTCATGCTCAGCTGCTGTCAACCAGCACCCCCAGGTCCTTTTCCATCAAGCCACTTTCCAGACATTCTTTCCCCAGCCTGTAGCACTGACAGGGGTTGTTGTGACCCAAGTGCAGGACCCAGCACTTGGCCTTATTGAACCTCAGACAACTGGCCTCGGCCCATCTATCTAGCCTGTCCAGATTCCTCTGCAGAGCCTTCCAGCCCTCCAGGTGACCAACACTCCTGCCCAACTTAGAGTCATCCACAAACTTACTAAGATCATCTAGATCATCAATAAGGATATTAAACAGGCCTGGCCCCAACACAGAGCCTTGGGGAACCCCACTAGTGACCAGCTACCAACTGGATGCAGCACCGTTCACCATCACTCCCTGGGCCCGGCCCTCCAGCCAGTTCTTAACCCAGCCAAGACTGCACCTGTCCAAGCTGTGGGCTGCCAGCATTTCCAGGAGAATGACATGGGACACAGTTTCAAAGGCTTTGCTGAAGTCCAGGTAGATTACATCCACAGCCTTTCCCTCATCCACTAGGCAGGATACCTGGTCATAAAAGGAGATCAGGGTGGTTAGGCAGGACCTGCCTTTCCTAAACCCATGCTGGCTGGAAACATCCAGCCTCCAAAAATGTCTATGCCACAGGTGTTAGACAAGTATCAGAGCTGTCCACTCCAGGACAACTTGCAAGGGCTATCTCACATAATTTATCTCATATTGGGAACATTTCTATTAGGCATATAGTATGAGGAAAAATTTTCTACCTCTTATGTGCTCATCTGATCAGGGATATGCTCTTTATACATGCAAATCCTTGATAAGCTTTCATTCTTAGTATTAAACTGTAACAGTATGTTTCAAAGCCCAACCACACAAAATTTACTCCCTTTGTCAAACCTTATGCTATTTTTTCTTTCCATTTTGTTGGCTGGGAGAGAACTACTGGGTTTCAACCACAAAACACTACTGAGTGACCGTGGTATGTTGCTTAGGCACCAGGTCCTCTGGTTTCCATCTGTATAAGGACACAGGTGAACAAACAATAGTTTGGGAGGATTAGGCCAAGCACAGTGCTTACTTCCAGGAAATAGTACTTTCAGTGATTATTCTTGGCAGCCACAATTATAGTTAAAAATCAAGGTTCATGGAAAAAGCCCTCTTCAAACACACCAATAGGTACTCCTTACTACCACTGTTTCTCACCAGTCAGTAAATGATTAACAGAGTATCCCATCTGGCTATACGAGATCACCATATTATTCTAGAAAATGAAGCTAAAATGGTTAACTGAACAGCCAAACTCACCTTATGGAGGGTCACTATTCCCTTGGCTTATAGGAAAGAGACACTATCAAACAGAAAAAGATAAAAGGTTCAGTAGCCACTGGCCACAAAGGTAGTTGGGGTCTGGAGAACACAACACACAAAGCACAACTACCTAACTGAAAGACATCCAAAAAAGATGGATCTAGACTATCCCTGAAGATGTACAGTGACAGCAAAAAATGCAAAGGACACAAGTGAAAACATGGGACATTCCAGTCACATACCAGGAAAAAAAAAATTACCAAGAGGGTGGTCAAACACTGGCACAGGCTGCCCAGAGGGGTTGTGCAATCTCCATCCTTGCAGATGTTCAGGACCTGCCTGGAGAGAGGCTGGAACAGCCTGGTCTGGTTAGACCTGTTTTGAGCAGGTTGGAGGTCCTTTCCAACCTAAATGATGATTCTGTGATTCTTATCATAGTTTGGCGTCTCTTTGCCCAAAGATAATGTCCCTCCTTCCAAGCTGCTCCAGATCCTCCATAGACCTACTGGGTTCCTTTATTAACAACAATCTACATGTACTTTCAAAAATTAAGAACTCCGACACAACGCTGTTAAGTATAAATTTTATCCATGTCAAATCTGCCTGGAACAATTCTCTAAATAACCACTGTCTCTGTCATTAAATCCTACTATTTTTTATTACCAACTGAAAGTTCGTAACTTTTCTTTATTTCTGGCAATGGTTCACTGGGTAATTCCTGAATTTCTAGACCTTCTGACAACGTACATATTAAATAAAAAAAAAAAGAACCCCAGCATACAATTAGGACAGACATGTCAAAGTTATTAAGATCTGCACCCACAACCCAAAGGATCTGGCCAGCCAACTCTGGGTGACAAATGGAGATTAGTATTAAATTTATCATTAGGTAATGCTAGACAACTTTGACTATTATAATGTCACCTATTTCAGCCATTCTATCAGAAGAGCCACCAATGCATCTAAAATTACTTTTAGAGAGATGGCAATTTCTGCAAGCCAAAGCCAAGACTTGGCTACAGTAGGAGGCAATTTATCCCATGGATTCTAAACCTGTCAACTTCATATTTGTAGGGTGGCATTTTATATAGCACATAATGCCATAAAGATGTCAGCATTGAAATCAAAATGAGCTCCTGGAACAAAGGAAAGCTATGGGGTTTTTTAACAGTTTTCATTTGCCTGACAGAGTGCCAAAGAATCTGTTATTTTACCAGCTACATCTTCTGCAGTGCATACAGCCTATCTGCTGAAGAAGTAAATTAGCATTACTTGGAAACACTAGTTCAAGAAGAAACCATGACATATTTTTGATGGTCATAGGAAGACTCAGCATGCAATAAGTACTTAAAGGCTATCTGATAGCATTTTGCTTATTTTTTCCTCATGTTGCATTATAACATTTTATTTTTCCCTGTGATGAAATGCTGCAAATGTCAGACAGAATGGCAGCTATTTTGCAACAAAAAGTACATAATTTGAAAATTATTAAAAGTCATTTTATAAATGTGCACTTGTTCAGGAAAGTCTATTAGCAGGAAACAGTTTCGTCTGTTTATATGATAGCTCTGAATGACAGATCTTCAAAGTTATTCCATTTTACCAGCTCATCCAGTACAATTAGACTACTGGGTCCCAAATGAAACTCCTGCAAACAAAGGTATATTCCACAGCTGCCCCATGAGCTCTACTGCCTTTATAAAGTCTTCAGCTGAAAATCACATTACACCATGAGAACCCCAGGACTCTCCGTTGTCAAGTTCTAGAAATTCCTCATTCACTTCCTATTTTCTAAGACCCATTTTCCAAAACAGTCTTTTCCACTGATGAATGAAAGCATTTTTAAAAAATTACTCATTTTTCTTCCCTGTCTCGTCTAAACTGAGGCTTTCCATGTTGATATTCTCTAAGATGCAGGTTTTACCAATGAACTGATGATGATGATAACGGTAACAAACATAACACACAAGTTGCAAAATTTTCTGCTGAAGTGAGCTGAACTGCTCATTCCCTGATATATTCGAGATTTTGGTCAAAATTACAAGAGTGCAAGTTCGGGCAACTGGGAGAGTCTACTTCACATATACTTTCCCCCGCTTTGCAAAAAGAACTAAGGTAGTTGTACACTTTTATTCCACTAACCATTTGTTTCTACATCCACAAAATCAATGCCAGATGGCATCAGTTAGGCAAGTCAGCCATTGCTCTCTGGTAAATGCTGCAATTCTTTATCTGGAACACTTTCAAGTGTCAGAGTGCACCAAACTCATGAATAAAAAGAAACTAACATTATTAAGATGATGGACAAATTCATCTCTGCACATGGTTACATGAAAGGTACCATTAAAGAATAATGTATTTCAGGAGAGCACATCAGATGGGGATAAGCAGGTTTCCCTTTGGGAATTTACTGCTCATTGTCCACAGCAGCCATGAGTCACACAATCACAATCAAGATGCCAGAGTGCATCAGAACTGACTTGAAATACTGCCACCTGATGACAATGAAAGCTGTTCCCCAATGATCAGCACACCTGTAAAGCCAAGGTGCTGTTAGACAAATAACTGCGGGATATTTCAGAACACTTCTCCCTCTACCCTGGCTTCCACCACAGCGATGTGCCCAGTTTTACAATGCACACAACTACTTCCAGGGCATTGCCTGCAAATGACTGAAGTGTAAGGTCTGACACAAATACACTACAAACCAATTCCCCTGAAAGTTACAACCTTTATCTTTGTGTAAGCATGATACGATATTTTTTTTATTTGTTGCTCCAAGAAAAGATGTTTTGAAAAAGTCTGAGATGGATCAGGTGTGTAAATTCATGGCATCCAACAGTCACATAACTTATCCTTTCCCAGGATGCTGTGTCCATACCTAACTGGGCAGCACACATTCCCAAAACATGTTTTCCCATCAGCTTCCAGCAGACAAATTATTCTTAATGCATTTTGAGAAAACATCAGGACAAAGGGTATGTAAGTGGGAAAACTGATGGCTTTTTAAGTATAAAAGAAACAAACAGGACTCTAACACTTGAAAGGCCACAGAAAAACAAAAGAGAAGGGTCCCAGGGCACTGGAGAAGGACAAGAGGGAGAGTCCCAAGAAAGACAGTCTTTAGGAAGATAATGCAACGAGTTATTAAGCAGTCAGTCACTGAGCATCTAAGAAGACAATAATAAAAAGCAGATAATGTGAATTTGTCAAGAACAAATCTTCTTCTGACACAGTGAGGAAGGGAGAAGCCACAGGTGTGACAAACAGGGCATTGACAGAGTTTTTAATCTAAGTCATCTGAGAGTCTCACAAGCCGAATAAGGCATTAGAGCCTAAACTGAAGAGCTGTTATGACTACTATATGAAAATGTAATTAGGAATACTTCCACTGCAAACTGGGAGTCAAATGGTGTTCCACAATGATCTGCCATGCATCTGCTTTATTTCCTATTTTCCTTATTACACTGAAAATGAAACTACAAAAGCATACTTCCAGAATCTGGGCTGACAACTAAGGTGGGAAAGATTGCAAGCAGTTTAGAAGCAGAACTCAAAATGATAATCTGAAAATTCTATAGAGACAGATGAAAAGTACTACAACAACGATCAGGAAAAAAAAATCAAATACAAGGGGAAAAACTATCTAGAAAACAAAATCACAGGGAAAAAATCTGATAATTACACTGGGTTGCAGTTAGAGTGAGAGTGCAAAACAGTTCAGGAAAAAAATGATAGAATTTGGCAATATGAACATCTAAGACACAAGAAACAAACACACTGCTCAGCAGCAGTGAAACACAACGCAGCTGGCAAACAACCTACAGGTTAAACACCACGTTTAGAGAAAACTGCAGACAAAGTGGAAAATATCTAAACTTTAAAACCATACAAGCAGTAGGAAAATGCTAAAAGAACAAAATTTGTTTACTAAGGAAAAATGTGAAAAGAGGAAAGGGCAAAGTTATAATCTTCAAGTTCTTTCACATATAAAAGACAAAAATGGAATATCTTAGTGCCCACCAAGGACAAAACACGTAATCCCTGGCATCATTTGCGGCATGGAATATAACAAGAAAAACACTCAGAGAACTGAGTTTATAAAAATCATCATGCAATGGAATTATGTCAACAGATCATGTGGGTCCTGAAGGCTTTTCAAAAGAAATTAAACAAATTCACCGTGAAATGTTTTGTTAGAGGTTGCTGTAAGATTCAACACTGCTTTAATGAATCAGTTCACTTCATGTCACCCTAGAAATAAAGGGAGGTTAGAAACACACCACTCTCAGTGACAGTCAGCTACAACAAAGCAACTGCTTTACCTAAGCGACATCTGCAGGAACTCACAAAGCAGGACTCCTGCCCGTGTGAATAAATTCAACACGGGAATCAAAAATTACAGTTTTGCCTGGATTAAAAGACTTACAATGCCTGTATTTGAAAACAAACAGTGGCATTCTTATTTAAGTGGCAAATGCTGATCTTGCGTTCTGAAAGTGAGGTGCAAACAAAGCTGCTGCACAGGCTGGGGCAAACCTGACCTGCTTGAGGCGGGTGTTACACGGTGAGCAGGTGCACCGGCCAGGCCATTACATGTGTCTTGCACATATGCTTGAATACGAATTTCAATTTTAAACAGCTTTACGACACTGGGTTTACCATGCCATCCTGGGCAAAGGGGACTCAGCTGAGCTGCGTTATAAGCACAGAACACACTGAGTTGGAAGGGACCCATCGGGATCATCGAGTCCAACCCCTGGCCCTGTACGGGGCAATCCCAAGAGTCACATCATGTGCCTGAGAGCATTGTCCAAACGCTTCTTGAACTCTGTCAGGCTTGGTGCTGTGACCGCTTCCCTGGGGAGCCTGTTCCAGTGCAGGACCACTCTCGAGGTGAAAAAACCTTTTTCTGATATCAAAGTGCAAACTGGTTCTTTATTAGTGCCCCTGCAGTGACATCCTGTCGTCTGCCCTGCATTACTATACAGTGGATCCGGTGAAGAATAAACACTGTCGCACGTGAAACGCATTCCCTCCTTCAAACGCACCAGCTGCCTTCGCTCCCGACTTCCTGAACCAGCCTGTTCCTAACGCAGGGCGGCCTAGAGCTTCCCAACAGCTTCCCAACAGCTGGGCATCCACGAGCCCGAACGGCAGCTTAAAATTCGCCCCGGCTGCACCCCACGGCGCCCCTGAGCACGGAGCCGGACGGAGCCGGGCACACCCCGGCAGAGGCACGGCCACCGCCCGCCCCAGGGCGCAGCTTCGCGGAGCTGCCACCGCCCCCCGGCCCCGCTGCCCCGCTCACCATGGCGATGGTGACGATGATGACGGCGCTGATGGCGATGATGGCGACACCCGGCCCGCCCCGGCAACCGAAGCGCCGCCCCCGCGCTCGGCCCCGCGGCGGGGCGGGAGCGGACACGACGCGCGGGGCGCCCCGCCCGCCCCGGACGCGGAAGCCGCGGGTGCTACAACTGTCGGGGCTGTCGTGACATCGCCGGGGCTGCGGGACGGTCTGTGGGGCCGGGGGCCGGGGACCGGGGGCCGGGGGCCGGGGGCCGGGGCCGGGGGCCGGGGCCGGGGCCGGGGCCGGGGCCGGGGCCGGGGCCGGGGCCGGGTGGGTGGGCGGGCGGGCGGGCGGGCGGGCGGGCGGGGGGCGGCGGCGGCGGCGGCGGCGGCGGCTGTGCGAGGCCCGGGGTTCTGCGGGGCACGTCAGCGGGGAGGGGCCGTGGTGTTAATGATGCAACCAGGGAAGGAGCTCTGCCTGCGGAGATGTAGTAAGAGGGGGATACGTGGAGAGGCTTACACGGCCTCTGCACGTAACAGGGCGGGATTGTAACGCGAACATTGAAGGAGCAGAGTCGTCAGCAGGTGGTCTCAGATGGAGCGGATAAGCCCAAATGCTCATAACGAGTCCTTTATTGAGTGTTCTTGTCTCTTTCTTTTGTCCTCCTCGTTCTCCTCAAGTGAGTAGAGATCCTCAATCAAAAAGGAATGAACAGCAGTGGTGATTAATGTGTAATGCTATTAAATGAGTAACACGCAATTACAGTTGTAGCAGCAACAGATGGCAAGGAGGGAAAGGTGTTTCTTTTGTCTTCTGTTCATCACAACAGACAACCAAAACCAAATAGGGCTATACTGATCTCAAACTAATATAGTTAGTGACAGACCCAAGAAAAAGGGGGTGAGCGACCTGTAGAATTGAGAGTGGGTAGGCCTGTGGATGAAGGTGGCAATGGTCAATACCATTGGTGGATAAGGGAGAGAATGGCCAGGATGGTAGTTTGGGCCAAGCTAGTGGTAGACTTCGTCTATTAGAGTAAGCATGTGCAGCCACTCAGGGCACTGGCTTCTTTGGCTTAGAATTGGCGCTATCAAAAAAGCTGTGTTTAGCAAGCAGGACTAAAGCAATTGTGCAACTGTGCAGTTACCATTGTTTCCTCCTCACCTCTTGGTCTGCTTGAAGCTCAGTGTAGGATTTCCCTTGTGGTTCTGTGGTTAGGTTACCTTTGCATGGTTATGCAGTTGTACTCTGAAAGTGTTACAGGATTTTAAGGGGTAAGATGAGGGCTCACTGAAAAAAGGAGGGAGACGAGAAAGAGAAATTTGGGGCATGGAAACAGGAGCTGGATGAGGAGCAAGAGAAAGAAGTTGAAGTGCAGCTCTTAATGAAAAAAGAAACAAGTGCTAGAAGTGTCACAGCCTTTTCCTTTTAACTCTTCAGGTCTTGATGTAGTTTTTATCATTTTGGAGTGTTTCCCTTTGTTTTGGGACGGGTTTTTCACTGTGCTGCTGAACTGGAGTTTAGAGGTTGTACTAGAAAATAGGATAATCCAAGATTAACTGTCACTGTTACATTGCTAAAGACTTTTTCCACCCCTCTCCTCATTTCTTCCTCAGACTTACCTAGTTAGGAAGAGCTGACTGCTAAAGAGAAAATGACGTCTCTAGAAAAAGGTAGGTTGTTCATATGACATCTAAGCAGGCTGGGCTAATTAACTGGAATTCTAAATATAAGTTATACTGTATGCGAGGCTCCATTCATTTAAACTTATTCATTTTCTGTAGCTATGAGGAAGTAATTCTGTGACTTCATTATTGCAGTGAAAACCAGAGCTGCCTGGATGGAACAGTAATTAAACGTTACTTTTTCTAATCCAGCTTTTTATTGAAAAATAAGCTTGTCACTGGTACTGCCATCTGTATACTTATCTGCCAGTGCTCCTCTGGTATATAGAACCTTTTGGTACTGATTCAGCTAACTGGAAAGTAGGGCAGTATAATGGTGTTACCACAGCATTTTTGAAATCCATTATTTGGATAGAGGACACAGGCTCACATTACTGCCTGCAGTATGAGGAAAAAAGCAGTATGTGTAGCCATGTTCTCAGAAACTTTCTGTCTCTCACCTACTGTGAGGAAACTTTACTACAGTAGTAATTCATTCAGCTGAAAACTTAGTGAACTTAAATAAAAATGTAAATGTGCATATTGGGGACTATAGAGCAGAATGCAGCATTACTGGGAATACTGGTGTCTGTTGATTAGAAGTGGAGCAGAACTGGCTTGTTGGCTTTTCTTAAACCTTCATTTGGACAGCTAAAGACACATGTTAGATAGTACTTAAAAGTCTGCTAAACTTCTTAAGGTGTCAGCAGCTGTCTAGCTAATAGCTGTTTTTCATTTACTTCTTGCTTTTAACATGAAACTGCTCTGATTCTGTCAGCTCCCAAAACCTGATTTTGCTTTCAGCCTATGAGTAATGTTGTCAAGAATTTTTTCCATGCAAGTTCTTTTTTGTGTCTGCATTTAATCTTGTGTGGCAGCATGAAATATAAATTAATGCAATTCAGATCAATGTTTGTGTCTTGTACTGTTAGTTTTAATGAGGAATGCACATTTGAGTAAGAACTTATTGTGAGGGTTGTGAGGCACTGGAACAGGTTGCCCAGAGAAGTTGTGGATGCCCCATCCCTGGAAATGTTCAGGGCCAGGTTGGATGGGGCACTGAGCAATCTGGTCTAATGGAAGGTGTCCTCGCCCGTGGCAGGGGAATGGATAAGCTTTGAGATCCCTTCCAACCCAAACCATTCTGTGACTTTTCTGACTTGTGCTTGATAATTGCTGCTGCAAAAGACTATTTTACACGTGCAGTGTACAATTAAAATCTGTAACTTTGAAGTACAGAAATTAAGGAATAGTTACAGTGAGACTATAACCAAGTTGAAAGGTGGTAAACTTTCCCTCCACAATTTCTAAATTATAGTTGATGAGGCCTCATCGCCCATTCGAGGACCTGGCGATGGCATGGAAATGGAGCAGACAGCTGGATCGGTGGAAGTAATTACTGGAGCCAACACTACGAACCATCACATCCACCACAGCCCACATAAAAAGACAGCCTCTTCCCTGAGTCCTGGAGTTCTGCAGCTGGGGAAAGTACATGCTGACAAATCAGTGGAAATTGAAGCTATTCGTATATTAGTCCCCAAAGCAGCCATCACCCATGTTGTTCCAACTAAAAATGCTAAGGTAGCTAAATCTGTGGGACATAAAGGAGACACGTTCCATCAGTCGGATGGAGCCACAGATCCCAAGAAGGAACGGATAGAGCTTAAAAATGCAATTGAAAAGCTGAAAAATTCAGAAAAGCGGTTGTTACAGGATAAGGAAGGTCTCTCTAATCAGCTGCGTATTCAGACAGAGGTAAGAAATTAAAGGTATTTTCTCTCACACAGCTGAACTGTTTTGGTTTATATAAGCAGTTTGTGAATGTGACCAAAGAGAACTGCTATGACACTCTAGCCTTGAAACATATAGTTTCCTTTTTGAACTTACCAGCTAAGATACAGAGTAGAAGTACATCAAAGTAATCGAGTCCTCCTTCTCTGACAACAGATGAAAGAATCAAAGGTTTGAAGCTGGGAGAAACACTTTAGGGGGCTGCAGGGAAATTAATCCTTTCATGAGAAAAGATTTTGTTTCTCAACCACTAATGAGAAATGTTACGCTATAGAAAGGGGTGACTATAATTTTCTATATAATGTATCTGTGGATGTCTTGCCTAATCCTTTGTTATCTTACTGATTCCAGAGTCGGATACTACTGAAACTCTGTTTCTTGTAGCAGGTTTTCATTCTTCCTCTTTTGCTCTGTTAGAGTTTAAAGAAGGATACATTAAACATGCATTAGGCTCAAATGTTTATGTTTGCCTGGATGCATCCCATTCTGTAAAGAGAAAGGCAACTTATTGTTAGCAATTTACAATAATTTGCACTGTATTCTGGAAGTAGGAATTGTTTTATTCTCTGCTGATAGTCACAAGAGAGTCTGGTCTAATTCTAGGTCAATCGGGAGCTGAAGAAATTACTTGTTGCTTCTGTGGGGGACGATCTGCAGTATCACTTTGAACGGATGGCTCGTGAGAAAAACCAGCTCATCCTAGAAAATGAAGTCCTGGGCCGGAATATGTCTCAGTTGTCTGAACAATTAGAGCGCATGTCTATCCAATGTGACGTGTGGCGAAGCAAATTCCTAGCAAGCAGGTATTGCCTCTCACAGAGCTGTCATAACAGCATTCTCTTTCAGCCTTTCATCACATGCACTCATTGCAGCGTGCTTACATATGCAGAGGACAGCCACAACAGCTGTACTGACATCTACTGTGACACATGAGTATACAACAAAGGTATAAAGAAAGTAAACTCCTTGTAAATCTGAATAGTCCTACTTTTCAAAGGTTATACAGTGAGTCCCAAACCTCCTAGAATCTCAACTACAGTTCTTGCTAACATAGCAAGAGAAGTTCTTAATTCTGATAAACTGTGTGCAGTTTAGGGTTTAAAAATGTCTTCCAGGGCACCTGTCCTGGTTTTTCTTGATTTTCATCCCCAACCCCCAGTATTGATACAATCATCAATTTGTGAAGAAACTGATGTGGTTAAAAGCTCCACTTAGAGTGGTTCAGGGCTCTAGTATGGAAAAAAGAGTAGGGGGAATCTCTTAATCAAACACTGTGTTACTGCACAGAATCCCATTGTTATTTGACTTCTGTAACCATAAAAGCTGCTCTGAAAGTCAGAATATCCTTTGACAATGAATTGGACTTTTAACTGTAAATAGTGTTGTAGGATTTTTAATTTTCTACTGTGCTTGGATATAACTGACTGAATTATAATTATGATGCTTAGCATATATTACAAAAGACCTTGCTGCTTGAAGGAAATGGTAATAGAGTACAATTTCCTCCCTTTGATTTGCTGGTCTTAAGAAGTTTCAGCATATTGGGTGAATGGTAAGTACTTTCAAGTCCTAGCTAAGCAAGAGTTACTATCCTAACTTGGTTTTTTAGCATTAATAGGAGTTCTGAGGTCAGGGATGTGAGTCCCAGCAATGTGCTTAGAGTAACACTCTTCAATATTGCAACAATCTGGTTCATTTTTATCTCAGATTTTTAAATGTCATTCTGGTTTTTGCATTTGGAATATCACAGGCATTTGAAATGCCTGCTGGAGGGGTCAGTGCCAAGCCTCATGGCAACAGCAAAATGTGACAACACCTGTCTCGTTTGTAGCTCTTAAACACTTTTATCTGGTATCTAGTTATTGCCCCTGAGAAAGGCAAAGAGGTAAATGAATGCAGCCTGTAGCCATAGCTGTTATGTTTAGAGATGAGTGTGAACAGATGTGATTACAGCATACTTGTGAGAAATGTTAGTAAAACAAAAATGTATTCAGCTTTTTCTTTCACAGTATTCTTGTCAACCACGTTAATTTACCAAAGGTATTTTGAAATGTCTGTCATTAGATCTGTATTAAGTGACCTAAAATTGTTTAAACTCAGTGAGTCAAAACAGAATTTTGCACTTGTGTTGACTGGAGTTGAAGAGAAATTATTCTTAATACCTGTCCTTTGTAATTAGGTTGATACAGGCTCTGTATGGGGGAGGGGAGAGAGAACAGCAGCTTAATCCTCAGATTGAACTGACAGATGATGATCTGTAGTAGAACAAAGGTGACTTCCAAACTGTTCACTTACACTGCTGACTGTAGATTTCTTTTGCAGGGTTATGGCTGATGAGTTAACTAATACCAGAGCAATTCTTCAGCGTCAAACCAGGGATGCCCAAAGTGCAATCCAGGACTTGCTAAATGAACGTGATCAGTTCCGTCAGGAGATGATTGATACACAGAAGTATGGGTTTTTTTCTAATCCAGACTACCTCTGTGCCAACTTCATTTTTGCCAGTTTATTCTAGGCCAGAGAAGAATCAAATAACTTTTACCTGTTTCAGTGATAGTCAACAAAAATTAATTATGCTGATGTATAGTATCATTACTTTTCAGTTTTAGACCTGAAAGAGCAAAAGTAACGTAATTCTTTCTCCATTCTGTTGAGGTGTGAAGTCTTAGGGGTAATAAACTGTGGAACTGACATCACTCATATCCTTAGGCTTTCTCAATTTAATCACTTACTGTCTTGACTTCAAGTCTCCTCTGTCTCCTTCAAAAACATAGAGATTCTTCTACCTACGTGGACTTTTTAGTGCTTATTCTGCCAGATGTCAAATAAGTTTTAACATTATTAAAGTAGTGTTTTGGTGAGGTCTTGGAGAATAGGCTGTTTGTCTCCTTGTTTTTAAACGCTTTTTTTGGTGAAGATTTAGCTTGTGCAGTAAGTCTTGGGAAGAGACAATTCCTCTTAAGTGTGCTGTGTGCTGATTATACAGTATAGAGTACAAAGCCCACTAATCCTGCTTCTTTCCTTCCTGCACAGGCTGCTGGAGGAGCTCATGGTCTCTCTTCAATGGGGGAGACAACAGACATATTACCCTAGTGCCCAGCCTTACACTACAACAGAGCTAGCAGCTGTGAACTGTAAGCTAGCCAAAGCTGTGAGCTCACATCTTCTGGGAAATGTTGGCACCAACAGTCCAAAAAAGACTTCAACAAGTGTGGAGTTTTGCAATACCCCTGCTGAGAAAATGGCCGAAATGGTAAGAACTCTTGATACGTGTCAGTCTTTATATTGAGGTTCTGGACAGATAGATAAGATATTTCAACTTGGAAAAAAAAATGAAAAGTTGCTTTTGAGCAGAAATCCTTCCTAGCTGTTAGGGAAGGAAAAAAGCCCATTAAACAATATAGAAATATTTTCAGTCTCAATTTTTTCACCCTTAGATGTTACGTGTACTGGATCCAGCTGCACGTCCAGAAACATCAACAGAAGTTTCTTTTTCTGAGGCTTCACCATCTTCCTTCCTTTCCTCAAAGAAGAGTATTGGAAGGTTTCACCCGTATACAAGATACGAAGATGTAACCTTCAATTGTTGCAATCACTGTCAAGGAGAGCTGATAGCCCTTTAAAAATTCAGCCAAGACAATTGCACATGCACTCCTGAAGAATTACACTAGTTGATGTTCAGCATGCTTCCCTTTGTCCTTTTTTTCATAATGGGTGGGTTTAACATTGGAAATCATGCAGTTTTTGCTTCTCTACCTCTTGAAGTTAGGGACTGGCAGGATTTCTGTAGCCTCTGGGATACTACTTCTACTTCTCAGTCTGGAAAGCTACTTATTTTCTTCTACAAAGGCACGACTATTTAAGGTTTACAGTCTTATTAGCAAATCTTAATAAATTTCCCTTTAGAGGGAGACAGAAGTATAAGTATACCAAAGTAAATGACATGCTGATAGGTTATGTCTAAATTTAAAAAAAAAAAGTAATGGAAAATGGTCAGCTCCGTGGTTTTTTTGTTTTTTTGTTTTTTTTTAAATCTTAGCCAAGGGTATGAACCATCCCCAAGTCTATGTGCAGCCTTTTAAATTTAGTAATAAAAAGGAATATGTGCAATGATTCTTCATAGCTGTAAGCTCTTAAGGGAAGAGCATATGCAGTGTCAGCCCTCCTGGCAAGAAAGAGAAGGAGCTTGAATGAACTCTAGCTAAATATATAAATAGTAACTGGTTTCAAATGGATTCTAGAAAACTTGGGGTGTGTGTGGAAATTATTCTTGTGTTTTCATAAAGCTGAAATAATGGCTTTTCCATCTGTTTCAGCTTCTAGAGTGAAGCTGTTGCATAGCTGAACCTCAGAAAAGGCAGACTGCTGTACTTCCTTTAGTACATGGTGTTGAAACTTGACCTAATGTTAGTACTCACTCCTTGCCTAAGGTCTTCCTAGGTATTACAGGAAGATGAAGATAGGCACCAAGTTTGCACAAGTACTGTTATATAAAAAAGTATTTTTTTACTTGTATGGTTTTATAATCTTGATGTAGGTTTGAAGTTCTTGACATATGTTTGAAGAGAACTTTTAGCAGCTAATCTGCTAAATCCAAAGAAGCCTATTTAAGTTTCTCAGTTCGACCCCCAGATTTACCATATGTAGCTGTCTAATTTAGGGGAGGGGTTTCTGAAATGGTTGCTTTTACCCAGTTTTCCTTTGAATCTCATACTATGATCAGACAAGTAAGTTATAAGCTCTTGCTGTTGCTGATCATGCTTTGGTTTGCATGATGAAAACTACAATAAACTTTCTTTGCTTGCTTTCAAGTTACAATTTTGGATTTAATATAGTGATATTTCTGACCCCCTTAAATGCACCATAAAAGGAACTATATGACATTGACCTGTGAAACCCTTCACCCTGCTGGTCTGAGGTAATGAACCAAGAAGCATTTCTGTTGTAGCTTACTACAGTTAGGGAGATGATATTGTCTCTGTGTGTGTGTGTGTGTGCACCTTTGTGAATTTTCCCCCGGATTTGCTTGGTAGATACAAGACAGCACTCTCCAGTCCAACTCCAGTACTCTCTCAATATGCCTGTAACTAGCTCCAAAAAAAAAAAAAAAAAAAAAGAGAAAAATGCTAACAGCAAATCTGCTTTGCATCTACTACACTTCTGTCTGTTGTAGTACTTCCAGAAAACATTTTGAATGAGGAAAAATAGAAGAGCAATGCCAGGACCATGAAATCTGTTGGATGTATAGCTGGACAGAAAGTTCCTCCTCTTTCACTGACTTTATGATTTCATGAGTGACCTTGGCATGTTCTCTGTCAAGAGTTCACAGTTTAGCTGGGTAAGGTGACGTAGTTTATTATAATAAATTTAGCAAACATTGACATCTATACAGGGAACCTAGCTTCCTTAACATTAGGAAAGGTCATAAATTGCACAACCTTTTAATTCCATGGAATACAAAACTACTGAATTTGACTCACAGAAATAAGTTTTACAAACTGTTGCATGCTCACCTACACGTTAGCCTTCAATGACCACTTTCCTTAAACCTTAAAAAGAAAATAGTCCTCTGGTCTAGAGCTGGTCAGCAGATCAATAGGAAGTAGTACAAGAAACATGATTTTCCAACAACATAACACCTGGTACAGCCTTCATCACAAGCAGCAGCACATAGCAATATTAATCCAGCAAAAATCCAACATCTTACATAACAGCCTGCATCCAGGAATTCGTGGTGGAGTTAAGTATAAAGTGCCTTTAAAAGATGGGAATGTGTATTTGCCACCCTCATATATAGATCTTGCACTCATTTAGATTTGGTTAAACCAAGAAGATCCCTGAGTTATGTATAAAAGCAGGCTTTTCAACAAAATTACAAATAAATAAATAGGAAAATCATTGTCACTGAAGGTAATTGTTAAACTCAATTGAAAGCTTTAAATACACCACAAAAAGTCAGTTACTGTAAAGAGCAAAAACTCAAGCCATAAAAATTAAGAAGACTGTCACCAAGAACTCTGTGGTTACATCAAATTTTCAGCTGTAATGGTCTGTGAAGTGAAAGGATTTTGGCTCTAAACTAAATACAGTGGATGTTCCGCATCTGCTTTGCTCTTCTGGCTTCTAATCTAAGCTGCCTTACTCTCTCTTTAGCAGCTAGTTCTGCTGCTCGTTTTTCTTCTCTCTTTCTTCTGAGCCATCTGTGGAGAGAGAAAGAGGACCAGAAGTACTGGCAGTTGCAATTTAAAGTTTTACATCATCCATTCAAAGGAGGCTTGCCCCCCCAACCCCCCCCAAAACTGGAGTCACCCTGTCCTGCAAGGTAAGGTTAGGTATCATGGCCGAGACGGTCTAAAAGCTGCCACACCCAAACACAGGAGGCACTGCCTTTCCACCCCAATTCTCCTGCTTCTGCACTATCTTTACCTCCCCCACTTTGTTAAGGCAGATTAACATTATACTCATTTAATGGACTGAATCAGTCCAAGCCTGCTCCAAAGCAGGCAAAAAGGGTTTAGGGAGAAGATCCCTTTTTTAGCAAAAGCAATTCGCTATTTCAGCTCAGGTGCTGACAAGTAATTTCACAACAGTGACCTAACAACATTAAGGAATTGATGTATTTTTGCTAGACTGTAAGTAAGTTTAAAAGGGCATATTCATGCAAAAAGCCCCCCCAAAACAGTAAGGACTTCAGCAGTAAAAATGTACCATAACTACAGTATCAAGCTGATAGACTACAGAAGTTTCAGATATGGTTCCTTAGGAATGACCCTACTCACTCTTTAAAAGCTCTGTCGCATTCCTCTGTCCTTGGAAAAAAGGCAAGTTCCTCAGCTTGGCGTCTCAAAAGTTGTATCTGTCTTTCTTTCATGTGTTCTCGGTGCTTTTTTTTAAGCCATAAATTGTAGGCTGCTTCTGGATCCCTATTCCTCTCCTAGTTAATAAAAAAGACATATGTATACATATAGCTTATCATTAAAGGATCTTTATATTAATCACATTATAATAATTTTTTTGAACTCTGCTGGCATCTCCCCTCCACAAAACATACTTAATAAGCAAACTAGAGCATATGCTAATATGGCATGGGATATATACATGAGCCAGCATTCAAAGTGCTATGTTTAAAAGATACTGAAATTAGCTGTTCAAACCCATCACTGCAATGCAGAGGAACTTAAGAACAGTATCTGAATCTCCAGCTTTTGATCAGGTCACGTGCGTTAACTGCTTGCCAACAAGTTCTGATGGCTAGGAACATGCTTCCCAGAGTTTTCTGGGTGCTTGTTCACTGCAGGGTTCACCCAAGTCATTCCCCTGATAAACAGGAGTATCACTGTATCCCCTGTGATTTTATAGTTAAGTTCATGTGTGCCACTTCCACCACTCAAGCCACCCTGCCAAGCAGAACAACCCTAAACATGCAAGTCTATCTGGCTCTTCACTGAAAACAATGTAACAAGAACATTCCCTGTCGCTGTAAATTTTCATACACTTTGCTAAGAACACAGGCTTAGAATTTGGTTTTCCTATTTAACAAGAGCACTGTAGATCCCAGCTTTACCCTATGAAGATCTTACTTTGATGCTCAACTCTTCCAGCTGCTTTGCGCGGCGAATTCGCTTTTCTTCCTGCAGTTGTTCTTTCTTCTTCTGTAACCAAGCTTTAAAAACTATCTCATTCTCTCTTCTCTTCTGTTCTTCTAGTTCCCTTTGTCTTTCTTCTTCCTTAAGTGGAATGAAAGGTGAATAAACTTAGCTTTTAAAAGAATCATCTTAATCTGCAAAGACCTTCACAGGCAATAAATAAGCCACTGGAATTATATGAGAGACACACTAAAATACCAATGAAACGGGAATACTCAAAGACTGCATCATAGCTGATACTACTTTTAGGAAGAAATAACTTGGAGCACTTCTGCGGTTCATGACACATTCAGATGCTTTCAGTCTAATCCTTTTTGTGATTACCTCAATTTCCATGATACATCTCGACTCAGACATTTAAATAGCATCAGGTGAAAACTTTTAAAATTAAGTCTGCCCAGTAGCTCAGATTGGCTTAAAATCACTTCAAATTGATGCAATTTAAAAATGAATGCAGCTCTCAGGCTTGATGGGTGACTAAACCCTAGAGGATATTTAACTACCTATGGATTGCAGGCACTACCTTATAAAAAAGGACTTTTTTCTGGATGTGAAGTTGTAATATGTTTACTTAAGGAGTATTAACAGCTTTGCGCTTTTTTCAAAATGAAACATTTTTTACAAAATGAACTGATTTTTTCAAAATGTAAAAAAGTTTCTTTTAATTATTAATCACGTTTTAGCTGAAAAGAAGTATCTACAAGGAGGAGAAAAGTTTTCAATGAATGCTTCAGGAAGCTGATAAGGACATTTTTTACCAGGATTTACTCTCTTTGACACAAAAGTTACAATCCGTACTCATTTCAACACTTGCAGAAATCTATTCTTCTTGCAAATATATGCCATTCCTCCTACCTACACACAACTTCCAGATTATCCTCTAAACTTACAATTTGTAATTTATTGGAATGAAAGAAACCCCACCAAAATAAAGCAGATGGATTCCAGTAATGTCAAGAAATGTTTCACGCCTGTGAGATCCATCACAGAATGGAAGAATTCCATTCAAGAATGAAGAAATAAGGTAACACATCCTTACCTTTCTGTAAGTCAGCCAACAAAGGAAGAAATTTAGCACATGCTGTTATGAAAATAACCTTCCTTGCCTCCACCACACCACCTTTTACTTTAAATACACACAGCATGGTGTCGAGATCTAGTCTTGTGTGTGCAAAGAAAACACATCAATCGCTCGTCACACTTCATACCCCTCATTACTGAGCTAAGGCTCAGCAACCTTTTCAAATAAAGCAGGCTAGACCCATTTCCACGGATAGAAAGCAACCTTGGAAGCTACTTTAGCCAGCTTACTTAGTACATCGTGGCACAGAAAAATGGCAGATGCTTCAGGCTCTCTTTATAGAGCATACAAAGCAAGTTATGTTTTTGTAATTGTATCATCATAATGCAAAGAGAAGAAAAACATCTAAGTTTTTTAAATCCTTCGTAAAGATTTCTGAAGTCCTCATTACAGCTGTCAGAGGCTGACTCTATTAAATTTTTTCTGAGTAAGGAGCTGAGAAAGAATTAAAAGGGTTCTCACAGTCATTCTCCTGTGTAAATTTTATATTATAAGACTGAACAATCTCCCATATATTTGCCTAATTCATACTTCACGAGCACCCAACTGTGAACCTGCCATTAACCTGTGGTTAATGTAAATTTCCTGCATTGCAGTGTAATCTGTGGAGATGTGACACCAAGTGCTAAATTCCAGGAATAAGTGGGACTGTAACAGAACCTAGGTAGAGGCAATAAGCAAAAGCAGTAAGCATAGTATAGCAGAAAGCAGCCTACCTATGAAGGACATATAAAATAAAGACTTAATTTCTCCTCTGAGCAAGGCATGATCCTACACCACTCTGTGGGAAAGAAGCTTTGAAAGATTCTATACAAATCTCAGAGAATTATTATTATTATTGCTATTGCTAACTCTTTTATCTTGGAAAAATGGAATAATGCCCTGAGCACATGATCTCTGTGATGCAGAGGAACAGGATGGTCACTGTGTCTCTATATCTTTACCTCTTTCCTCAGTCTTTCATTCCTTTTTTCTATCTGCTTCCGTAATTCTTTTTGTCTGGGAGAAAGACTGTAAGTGGAGCTTTTCACGGACACATCTGCAGACTGAGTCCTCTGTTGATTCTTCTGTTTTCCCAGACCTCTTGCAGCACTGACAGCAGAATTTGGACGATACTTAGAGTTAGATGGAGGCTTAGGGAAATACACACACTCTTCTTCACTAGGAGAAAAAGAATGTGCTCCTGGTCTTACTGGAGGTATGTCCTTTATTTGAGAGAGAGTGCTAAAAGAATCGTAGTGTGATTTTGGAGACACATGGTGAGTTTCAATATCAGTAAAAGAAACACTTATTGGGGGCAAAAAGCCCTGGCTTTCAATATCACATAAACTTAAGAGTTCAAACTTCCCATCTTTTTCCACTAGGATTTTACCATCTGTCAGGTCCTCATCTATGCCAGCACGTGGTGAAAGGGATGTGCTTTCCTGTCCCATGTCATTAGAAATATGCAACTGAGATAGCACACTTGAAACATCATCTCCTCCTGCAAAGTCAGTTTTATAAACTCCAGAATCTTCTAGAGGAGGAACTTCAAGATCCACCAACTCATCCTTGAATTTTAACCTCCGTTCTCTGTTTTGATCCACAGGAGCCTGATTCTCCAGCTCTTTGTTGGCTTCTTCAATCTTTTCTAAGATGTAACGCTTTATTTCTTCATCCGCTATCTCACTCAGTTCATCCTGGCTTTCCAGCTTGGATTCCTGGGTAGAGCTTTCTCCACTGGTATCAGACCCATAGCCCTCCTGTCCAGCATCTGACCTGGATTCCAAACTTTCTTCACTGATGGAGTATCTCACTGTCTCACTTACATCTGCCTCTGAAAGCTGATCTAGATTTTCTTCAATTTCCTCAATGACTTCCTCAAAGCTGTCTGCAGCTTTAAGAATTTGTTCTTCGATATCCTCTTCATTTTCTTCAGGAGTCTAAAAAAATTAAAATAAACTAGTCTCTTCTCTCAACAAAGAACAGTATCAAAGAAAGAGAAAAGAAACAGCAACAGAGAACAGCAGTACTAACTACTCTAATTCTACACAAGGCTGTCAAATAGTGTATATACTAACAGCTTTTCTTGGCACTAACAACTCTCTTGTATTTTCTCCATCTTCACATTTGCGCAAATTTTAACTAACCATGGTTTGTGCATAAAAACAAGGGTAAAATCAGCATAAAACCTGAACAAGTGTTGCACAAAGGAACCCAAAAGCACTTTTGAAACAAACATTATTTTCAATGAACACTGAATTTTCTGTTTTAAGGCAATTATAACCAAACCAGTTAGTTCACTGAAATGTTTTTCACTACAATCCCAAATAACCTTCCTTGTCAAAGTTCAGTGAATGTACCTACACATTTCAAATGATACTGAATTTTGTGTTTATGATTCCAAATACTACTCAATTTTGTCTTCTTTATAAGACAAGTTGCATTTAATGTAACAAATACCTTTCTTTCAACAAGGTTTTCTTTTTCTTCTTCATTGGTTAGCCATTCCAGGTCTTTTTCAAAATCATCCTCATATTCTACATTTTCTGTTAAATCGCTGATATCTGCTGGATCTCCTTGATCTTCCTTTTCACTCATTTTGGTGATGTGTTAGAGTAGTACTACAAAAAAAGGGAGAGAATAAAATGTTTTAAAACTCCAGTGGCACACAAATATAGAACATTGGTATCTCCTCTGGCACTCACATCAAATTTGTGAGCAGTATCGATACAACCACGTTAGACAGTGCCACAGCACCTCAGGACTAAGGATCACTGATGGTTTATAAATGTGAATGATTTTGGCCTTTCCAGCTCCTGCTACTAGGAGAAGATTTGAGTTAAAGCAAATCGAGGTGACTTACAAGTCCCAGAAGAACCATGTGAGCCACAGCTTACATTAGATCAAATTACCAAAAAGCTTCTCATAACGACATATTAAAATAAGACATTCATTGACTGGACTCCTGACAGAAACCTCCTGCTAGAGTGCCTGAGCATTTACAGCAGCTTTCAAACCACATCCCCTCCACTAGTAATGGGGGCAACTAAAGTTACACAGATACCACCTGAGACTGCTGAGAAAAATATTCAGTTTTGGTTTGAATTTCTGAGTAGGGTAACAAAGCGAAATACTCATTAAGCTATTAGTCAGGCTGGATATCGTCATACTCATGACAAAACTGAAGGTGAGCTACTATAAGGACTGAGTCTTTTAAACAATCTTGGGACTGCTAGCACACAGATGCCATCAGCTCCTGAAGGACTGCGTAAAAGCTGGTGCTTGGTGCTCCAGGCTGCCTGCTACCCCTCGGCTCAGCTCACTCAGTAGGAGGCATCTGTCTCCATCTAAAGACACAAAAGATGTGGAGACACTCACCAGCCTAGAGAGCTGATCCTGCTCCTTTGACAGCTTTAACCACTCATAATTCCCTCCCTAATTTGTTTATTACTGTTTACAAAGGCAACATGGAAAAAACCCTCTTGATTATTTGAACGTTCGTGTCCTCTTTGTACCCTCTGCTATGGCTGGAAGGTGCCACTTCTGAGTGTCTCTCTAGTAGGACAAATCCATGCCATTTACAACATACTAAAGATCATGATTGTTTTGACAGGACAAGGAGTAAGGGGTACAAATTGAAAGAGGAGAAATTTAGGACAGATATTAGGAAGAAATTCTTCACTGTGAGGGTGGTGAGACACTGGAACAGGTTGCCCAGGGAGGTTGTGGATGCCCCAACACCAGCAGTGTTCAAGGCCAGGGTGGATGGGAACTTAAGCAACCTGGTCTAGTGGGAGGTGTCCCTGCCCATGGCAGGGGGTTTGGAACTCGATGATCTTTAAAGCTCCTTCCAACCCTTAACATTCTATGATTCTATGATATGAGCATTAGCTTATGACAACGCAATATGGGTGTAAGAGTTAGCTCTGGCTCTGGATCAGCTCTTGCCTTATGACCATCCTGCCCTTCCAGACAAGAATCACAGAATCATAGAACCACAGAATCAAAAAGGGCTGCACCTGGAGTTTCCAATCTGTCTATGCATTTTGCAATGCATTTTGTAAAAACCCTTTCATCCAAGGAAGACTGTTGCTCTTTTAGACTTGAAAATTTAGTCAAGATTTGTCTAAGAGAAAAAAGTGGTAACAGAGCTGGGCATTTTTTGCTGCAAACTTGTACAGAAACTTTTAAAAGGTCTTTCTTTTCTTCGATCCATATGTTGTTCAAGAAAATCTGGTAGTTTTTTCTTTTTCACTTCTTTTAAGCTATCACTTGCCACCAGAGTCACTCGTTCACGCTAGATTTCTCAGAATTTAAATTTTTAGAGCTCTTTCAGACTGTTGCCTTGGCTTTCCACGCCATGTCTATTTCGATCATTTTCCTGCACCACCTCATATGACATGTAATGATTTTTGCTGGAAAATGCTCTTTCCATCACAAATATCGTTGGTTTGGGTGACATGTACCTGGGTTCTTAACAGAGGTTACTTTGCTCTCGTACATACTGAGCACAAAAGAACTATTTCTCTATGACTTCATAATTATGGTAAGCGGACAAAAAACCTGCACAGCTGAACTGTGCCTTTAACAAAACACATTCACATTAGCCTGTGGCACTCAACACAAACACTGAAAACTGTTCAATTCATTTAGTTAGAGTATAATAATGGGGACCAGCATAAAAATCAACTTCTTCTATTGTAAGATAAAGTAGTCATGGCTGAAGAGCGAATTTCCACTTCTACGTCCTTGTTTCATAGAATCACAGAAGTTAAGGATTGGAAGGGACCATAAAGATCACTTTGTTCCAACCCCCTGTGCCATGGGCTGGGACATCTCCCACTAGACCAGGTTGCTCAAAGCCACATCCAACCTGGCCTTGAACGCTTCCAGGGATGGGACATCCACAACCTCCCTGGGGAACCTGTTCCAGCCTCACCATCCTCACAGTAAAGAATTTCCTCTATCCTAAATTTCTCCTCTTTCAATTTGTACGCATTGCTCTTTGTCCTGTCACCACAGTTCCTGATGAAGAGTCCCTCCCCAGCATCCCTGTAGGCCCCCTTCAGATACTGGAAGGTGCTATGAGGTCTCCACACATCCTTCTCTTCTCCAGGCTGAACACGCCCAACTTTCTCAGCCTGTCTTTGTAGCAGAGGTGCTTCAGTCTCCTGATCAACTTTCTGGACGCCTCTGGACTTGCTCCAACATGTCTTTCTTATGCTGATGACACCAGAAAATCCGGATTCAGCTGCTATTCTATTTAGGGTCTCATGAACTAAAGTGATTCAGCTTTAAGAGGGACCAAAAGTATTCAGAAAACCTCAGACCTTCATTTCTACCTGCTTCTGTTCTAACCGGGGTGTGTCTGTGGGGGGACTGTTCCGCACAGCTTAGTGACACCTCTACGTGCTTACACTCAGGCACGGCCACAGCAAAAGGCGGGATACAGCGATGGATTTCTGTTGCTTTGTCCCTTCGCGCTAAACCATACACACACACACACCTACAGGCACACAGACCCGCAAACCCGAGCCCAGCGCTGTTGCGGTGTGGAAGCTCCTCACCAGCACCCCCTGCTCCGCTCGGACGCGCCGCCCCGCCCGCTGCCCGTGTCCCGCCGGGTCCCGCCGCTGCCCGGCCCGGGGCACAGGAGGCGCCGCCGCCCGCCCGCGGCGTTGCCGTGGCAGCAGCGGGGCCACCCCCCCTCACCTCCCTGCGGCGCCGGTCACCGCACGGCGGCTCCCGAGGGACAAACGCCTCCTCCCGCTCCGCTCCCGCCGCCGCCGGGCACGGCGCTGGAGAGGAGCCGCCGCCCCGTTGCCATGGAGACGGGGCTCCGCGCCACGACCCCCCTCCTTGTCCCCCCCCTTCCGTGTGACACAATTCCATTTAACGCCTGGGAATTGACGGGAAGCAGAACACTGAGGGGCGCCGGGGGACATCCCCCCCTCCCCAGGAGAGTGGCCGGCGGCTCTCCCTGTCCAGATGAAAGCCCTTGGATGCTGTTAAATAATGCACTTGCCAGGGAAGAGCCTCAGTTTCTGTGTTGTATTATTCATGATGAGCAATCGGATCAGCGCAAGAGCCAGCAGCGTCAGAATTCGGGCTTTTGTTAATCACGGAATTATAGAATCACAGAATGGTTTGGGTTGGAAGGGGACCTTAAAGATCATCTAGTTCCAACCCCTCTGCCATGGGCAGGACACCTTCAACTAGACCAGTTTTCTCAGAGCCCTATCCTGGCCTCGAGTGGTTCCGTGGATGGGACATCCACAATTTCGTGGGCAAGCTGTTCCAGTGCCTCCCCACTAATGACAGACAAGCAGTGACTCTCCAGAGAAACACCTCTCTGTGTTAACCACACTTTGCTCCTAGAACTTGGAAACGGGGAGAAAAAAAGAAACAAAGAAAATCAGGAAAACATCCTGAATTAATTCCCGTCTGGGAAAAAAAAAAAAAAAAAAAAAACAAACAAACAAAAAAACACACAAAAAACCCCACCCCAATTTACCTTCAGGGCCAGGGAGCTGGCAGAGGTGTCAGGCTCCTCAGTAGAGCTGAGGGGGAGGTGGCACATCACAGCCTCCTCTGGGGGGGACTGAACAGCCCCCACGGGTATTGGATGCCACATCCCTGTGGTCAGCAGGTCCCCAACAAGCTCTGTGACCATCAGACTCACCATGGAGCACACGAAGGGCTCCCTGCAAGGGGAAGCAGCTGCTGGCAGCTCTCCAGGGTGACCAACGTTCATGCAGCATCACAAGATGCTTCCCAGCACCATATTTTGGGGGATGACCCTCCTCAGCCCTCCTGCCAGAACGTGGCCCTGGGCTATGGCAGCATGACCCCCCCGGGGGTGGAGGGAGGGAGTTGTCCTCATTGGCAGTACTGACATGGTGCCTACCACACTCTCCTTCACACAGCCATGGCTCCCAGTTGGAAATGAGTACACTGGCACAGCAAAGTGAAGGATGACAGTCTACAAGGCCACAGACCTCAGAGGGCAGGATCCCTGCTGTACTAAAGGGTTAATGTTAATGGAAGAAAATACATGCAGAAAACAGCCACAAAGCCAGGGCTTTGATAACTCTCAGAGTAACTTGAGTAGAGTTACCCTTTCACTCAGTCACATGGGATAGAAAAGCTAAACCCCTTCAAGGTGGGGTTCAGGAGATCTCTGAAGACATCTGTCATCATAGGCCACATGCCATGGGAGGAAGCTGGACTCCACTACCTCAGGATTTCTGCTTATCCTACACCATATAGCGAGAAAGAGAAACGGGTTTTGTTTCCAGTGGGCTGGAAGGACTCCCTAATATTTACTGGAGATAACACTTGGGTATGGCTCTTGCTTGGCAATGGTTCTTTCTATACCTGGAATAACTTCAACCACTGACCTCATCTAGGGCATGCAGTTATCCCACCCTTGCAGACAATATGCTGAGTTTCTGATTTTCCACATTTTATAGATAGGTGTCATTGACAAATTTATAGCACACTAAAATTCAGAGAACTTGGCACAATACCAAAGCTTTCCACTCTGCTTTTTTCATAAGACTATCCTTCAGCTTAAAAGCCAGTGCTAACGCTTTTATTCACAAGAGATGCTTTATTTGACTAATAACAAATCAGCATGATTAAGACAAGGATTAGACCCCATTGTCTGAATATCAAGCTGTGATGCTTGGTAATGATAACTTAATGATATGAGGTCAACCTAAATTCATGCATGCATTCATTAACCCACATGTCATTAAATGTAGGTTTTCAGATGTTCCCATCTGTGAGGAAGCTACAGAGAATGGTTATGAAAAATGCTATGAAAACAGCAGCTAAGCAGTGCAGGGCTCCAAGGACCAGCCCCGACATGTTGGCTGATCTTTTCCATGTCACTAATGCATCAGACACTGTTCAGGGAACACTGTTTCATGCAGAGAGAGTACATTTCACAGAGAAAGGCTGCATAACACCTCCAGAGTAATGGTGAACAAGCACCTTACCACCTTTGTATGTTATGTAGGAAACAGGTGACACTATTAGAAGCCACTGGGAACAGGGTCCAGAGCTCCCAGTTCCATAGCCAAATTCCCTCTTTCTTTCCCAGTACTTGGCTGCAATCACACCAACAGAGAAGAAAATGCAACCCCTTCCATACGGAGCCCTTCCCTTTCCCTGAGAGCACCGCCAGAGCAGCCAGCTGTGTCACACATGCACACAGCCACAGCAGGGTTGAATGTAGCCCTGCCATGCCCTGGTGGGCTCTCACAGCCAGTGCTAGCCCAGAGGGACAGCAGTGGGTGCTGCTCCCGAAACAGCAGCCTTTGGCAGCTCTTACTATTCTTGCTTTTTGGACAGAACAAGCCCAGCACGTCTCAATGTAACAGTGATCCCAGGAACTAAACCCCCTCTTTAGCTTTAGTCCAGGAATTATACTGTCTTGATCTTACCAGCAGGTAAGATCTGATGCAGGACACACAGATTCAGTAGTAACACTCACCTCCAGCAGCCCAGAGCATCAACTGGAACAAAGAAACAGCCACAGCTTCCCAGGCAGAGCTGTGTGTAGTATTTATCTCATCTCCATCAAACTGCACTGCATGCTGTATCTCCAGTGCAGAAATTCAGCTCCTTCACAGCAGCTGTGTGTCCCTTTCCAGCTCTCTCAGCTGTACACGATGTGGCAGGATGCGATGGGAGGAGCAAGGAGGATTGCCACAGTTGATGTGGACTTGCTTCTCTTGAAGTCAGGAGCAGCCTCAGGGTTCTTGTCACAGCACCTTGCACCAGCACCGCATGTGAAACATTTGAATCCACCTGAGAGGGTAATGCTATATGCCTGTATGAGCTACTAGCTGCCTTCCTGACATATACAAGCAGAGATTTTAATCCCTCACACTGTCAAACTCATCCCTGCACAGCTTACTCCTGCATTCACCCAGGGACGGCAGATGAATGAAAGTCAGAGCAAACTTGACATGCTGACAGTCCTATCCTTCCTGCCTCGCAATAAAGCTCTGAAGGAAACAATCCTAAAAAAGCCTCCCCTCCCCCTTTCCTCCCCAGAACACCCCTCTTCTCTTGCCTTTAGGGTTGTGCAGAGGGCTTGCTGGACTACTACCCACACCAACCTACATCAAACTGGCAGCAGGTACTCAGAGATCACTTTGCCCTCCAGCCCACCCTGTACTATGAGGTGCAAGACATCTAGAAGCACAATGCAGGGACTGCTTTCCAAGGCAGACAAGTGCGGGTATGCCAGGATGCAGAACTTACAGCATTTCTTCCTTAAGGCCTCAATTTTGTAATTAGGTCAATGTAAATAGAAAGGTCCTCCTGCATGGCAAACCTACACCTGCTCTCCCCTGCTGTCACCCTCAGTGAGACTGATGCATCCTGACCAGGGTTACCCTGCATCAGTGAGTGATGACTTACCTCACTGGACCAGTCTGCACTGGAACTGGAGTTCAGCAATTAAGAATCTTTAATACATGACACTTACACAGAGTTCTGCAAACCTACAGAAGCCAGCCAGTTATTACCAGCCTCTTGAAGACTACCTTCTTTTTGTGTGTTTTGTTCTATATTGTTTTCTTCTTTGTTACAAAGATGCTCAGAAAAACCTGAAGCAGCAGTGCTGTGGATTAGCAAGGTATCAAGATAGAAAACAAACACTGGCCACACAGGATATCTCGGAGTAGTTTTATTTAACAAAAATATCTATTCAATTAGAAACCAACAATGTCAACATGGTTACAGAATTTCATAGGCGTCATTAACTCTGCATACAGCTCCAGTCAGGCTCTATAGTCACCTCATCACCACAGCAACAGCATAGCTAGGAACCTGAGCAACATCCAGGTATGGCTCCCATACATTAGCAGACCTGAAGATGTACACAGTGTAGTATGCCTCTCTATTGCAGTTGCCACAGTTTCATTACTTTGGTAGACAAATCATTGCTATTGCTGTAATTTGTTAGTTAATTTTTTACTTGCTTTTAAAATGACTGGGCTGTTCCCCATCAAATATTTGCTCTCCGTATGAAAAACATGATTAAAATTGAGCTGCTCCTTTGGGTCACTTGACAAGAGTGCCATACACCCACTCCTCTGGCCTTGCTGCAACTGCCATCAGACCAAGGAACTCAAAGGACAGACTACCCCTGCACCAGGACAGCTCATCAGCTAGCATTTCATGGCTTCAGATTTTTTTTTAAAACAAAAAACAGCAGAGAAAGGAATATATACATGGGTGGCTTCAAGTTTCCATTTCAGGATAAGGCTGAAGTTTATGTCTGTAAATGCAAGTGCAGCTGAGCCCTCTTTAGGGGACTGTTTTAGGAGGCAGCCTGCAAACACAGAGAAGCTTTGGGGAGTGGGTTACCCTGAGCAGCCAGCCTGGAAGGGGTCCCCAGGCCCCAGATCCCAAACATATTAATCATTCACCTTGTGTGATAAAGGCTCAGGTTCACAGAAAATTATGAGAAATGTCCCAGTCAGAGGGAAAACACCTTCCCAACCCCAATGCTGTGAAGTTTCCATGGCACTAAAAGCAAGTGATGAACCAAAGCTGCTTCTTCAGCTGAAAGAAGGAAGAACCTCTAACCAACACACAAAGAGAAGGCATGGAGGGAAGCACAACGTGTTGCACCTTCTCCCTTGCCAGCTCTCCTGTACACTTAAAATCACCACAACCTTCACAGCAACAGGGACAGTCCACAGGCCATTTCCACAGTATACTGCAGATATCTGTTGCTGTGCTGATCATGGCACCTGAGTATCCAGGTGCCCAAGCCCAGGACAACTCTGTGCAACTCCTTCCCAGTGTTGAAGCAATTTAGAAAAAATAAATTATTTTTTAAAAAGAGACATGATGCAAGTCCCAAATTGCTTAAACTGGACAAAACAAAAGGACTGCCCACTCCAAACATTCATTGTTCTGCTCACGTGGAAAGAAGAGGTAGCATTAGTGGACAGAGACCCATCAGAAGCATAAAGGCATTTTATAATAAGGGGGAAAAAACTGATAGACCATAAGTCATCATTTTTCAAAGCCTCAGACAGTCAGTGTGCTAACTACCATAACTGAAGGTGTCTATTTAGTCACCAGAGTCACAGTTCTCTAAGGCCACAAAGAATAGCTTAAAATCCTGCAAGTCACCCTACTTCTTAGTGTTAACATCCACCATCCCACTGAAACAGTTCAGCCCCCAGGGTTGTGAAGCAGTGATTCCTGTAATCACAGAAACCTGCAGCCCTAAAGGACAAACGCAAAGTTGTCTAAGGGTCCCTTGGATTAGCATCTCGTCTATTTAAACTCCCTCTTAACTTCCCCTCCAGCTTTACAATCCTTTGGGTACTGGCACAAGTAGTTTTGCTGATAACCAGTCCAGTAGTGTTACAGATTGCCCCAGGACACAGTTATGTTTTTGGGGAAGCACCATGATCAGCCATGGGCTGGCAGAAGGGGTGACAGAAGACAGGAGCAGGAACAAACAGTACAAGCTCCTCAAGGAAGCGTGTGCGTATGCAGAAACATTAGTGTACCAGTCCTCAAAACGGAGCATCCAGCATCACAGGGTAGCCCCAGTGAGAGCCACACTGCAGAGCACAGCCCTAAGGCCACCTCCTGTCCCAGGCCTGGGGCTCTCCACAGAGAGGTCTATTAGTGTGCCCTCACTTCTGCCCTGCAGCAGCACCTCAGTGACAGAGAGAGCAGCAGTTGACTAGACAATCACAAAGCTGCCTGCAGACGGACAGCCTTAGACTAAAACCTCCCAGGGTTCTCATTCTTTGAGAAAGCTTTACTGTTCTTTGCTGCACATCCATACATGCAACAGAAGAACGAAAGGCATTTTAGAAAGAAGATATTTGTTCTTACTTATGTAAGAGCTAATACATTTGCCTTCTAAAATGTGCTACTAATATAGTATAAATATGGATCAAATACCGTTAAGGTGATTGCTTTGGGAAGAAAAGGCAGAGATTAAAAATAGATCTATATCTTCATATGTAGTCACCAAGAGTCTTCGCTTGGTGCGCTACTGGCTTTCAGGAGATCTGCTTTGCATCTGCTCTTGTCTTCTGTAAGCTCTCACAATACTGCATATGCCACTGACCAAGAACACCAGTGAGATGACCGCAAAGTAAGAGGCGTAAATCATGAACTGCAGAGAAGAGGAAAAGAAAATAAAAAGAAGTGGTTAAACCAAGCAGTTACCAAATTTATAAGAAGGTTAATAAATAAGCTCCCTTCCTCCTCTAAAATATCAGAAATCAGTGATTATTTCTCTACATACCCTTGATCCAGAAACAGGCAGCTGAGAAGCTTTACAGCTTGGTTTACCTTCCTCCCTCCCTGCCTTCCATCAATTGAGGTAAAAGCATCTGTCATACCTGGGTGAAGATGTCCAACCCAAGCCCACTGGCATCCACAACAATCAAAGTGAGCACAGTCTGAAGTGCTAAGGCAATGAAAGTATTGACCCCAAACACCAGGGCATACCGCTCCACGCTGAGGTTTGTAGCGATCTGGAACCTGGAAAGAAAGGGATGACCAGAAACATAAGGACAGGGAAAAAACAAGAGACTGCACAAATGGGAGGGACGTTTCTGGACAACTATGCAGCCTTAGGAGTTACATGGACCAGTCCACTGTTTTTCACAGCTAAATTACCTTGCACTGATAGTGTACTTTTCTAAACAGGTTCATGATGGACTAGAAGCTAAAAGAGAACCTTAGATACATGCAAAACTTTAAAAAAAAACCAACAAACAACCAAAGGAACCTTAAAACGGCACTTTGGGAGCTCTCTGGGTTTTTGTTACTGAAGTAGCCCTCCAGTTCAATGTAAAGGGTCTCATCATGTAGACAAGATACAACACACTCTGATCTCAGAGAGATGTTGGCAGTCTCAAAGTGTCAATCCATTGCAGTGTGGTCCATAACCTCTGACATCCTCCTAACAAGAATTCCCTTTGCAGCTACCAGTTTCAGCATCACTCCTCATATTGAGCTGTCTCGTAGTGATTTCAACAACAGTGTTTTCCTCCCCAAAGTCACAAATAACACTGAAGAAGTTTTCCTCCTTACAGGTTAGGGAGAGCTGATGCTTTAACACAAGGCATCATCCTCTCCTCATCTGTCAACACTTCACTCCAGCCATGTCTGTAAAAAACATCCCCCTGGCAAACAGCACTATATAACATTTAAAAGTAGTCAGTTTAGCGTCGTAAGACTTTTAAGCTTGGGCATGCTGCCAGCTAAATATATCTCCAGGCCTCAGTTTCCAACCAGAATCACAACACAAAACCTTGCAATAGACTCTTGTTACACAGAAAATACCGCGCTTTCACAACAGCTGTAACATTGAGAGCAGTTTATATTAAAAAAGATACTCACGTTGCTATCGTGATTAGCATCATGTAGATAATTCTGAAGACAACATAGGATCCATAGCACACCCAGATGTTATGAACAGTGTCCATGACATATACAGCAGCAGCAATGAGAAAGGAGAACAGGGCAAGTGCCACTTCACCCCACATTGCCCAGGATGTTTTTATGTGACCCACAACAACGACTGCAACAGCTCCTGTGAGAGGAAGGAAAGCACAACCATTAGTAATTGCAATTGGGGCAATTTGGAGACCGTGTATTAGGAGCTGTACAGCCCCTGACAGCCAAACATGATTGAAGTGGAGGACATGAATGTGACCACCTTAGAGGCTCTCCTTCCTGACCCCTCCCTTGCCTGGAACCCTGTAAACTCCCACTCGCTTTCACAGAAAGACAAAAAAAAAATACAAAGGTCAATGCTGATGGCCTCTGAAGTCTCCTCTCCTCTCCACAGCCCCAGGACTCAGGTCACTGCTGCTTAGTTCTCTGCACTTGACTGTGGCAGTGTTGTCAATTTGGCAATTTCTGTTGAGAAATGCAAACCCTGGTTCTCAAAAGCACTCAGCTAATTATTTTGTGCTGCTTTAGGGGGGTAGGAAGACATTACCTACTTTGATGCACAGCTGTTAGAGCTCTCTCCTCGGAGGCACAAAAACCTACATTTACTGTCATCAGCACGTTGGGCTGTAAGAGTAAGTAAGAAGAGGAGTCCAAATCCACATCTCCTGGGATGCAGCCCAATCACAGGGTACAGTCATGTGCTACTGATTGTGCAAGAACAATCCTTTGAAATCAGAACAGGTTTGTAACTCTGACTGGATTTTATGAAGGGGAGATGGGGAGAGAAGACAGATCACAAGATGGAAAATATGTGATATTTCATGCAAATCAATGAGCAGACAAGGTGTTCATGCAGAACCACTGTTGTAGCTACTGAGAAGCCTAAATACATATTACATTAATAGAAAATTCCCATTTGGGGTAGGCCTTGTTCTGCAAACAAGCCAAATAGCAACCAACAGCATAACAGCACCGCTGTACAGAGCAAACTAGACAAACAGCCTACTGACAAAGGGAGGTTTACTGGGGATCTGTGAAAAACAGGATTGTATTCAGCATTATAAGTACAGAAGTGCTATAGTGCAGCATCTAAGCTCTTTGTAGCCCTTAGATGCCCTATTATCTTAGAAAACCTTCAAGCACACCAAGACTCCTTGTGTTCCATCAGTGTGCACAAGACTGTGATCCCATCAGGCCTCACATCAATCTTGCAGACTACAGAAGAAGGGAGCTATGCCAAGGGAAAGGAATTTATTACCCCCACTAAACTCTTCTTCCCAGTGCTTGCTGTGACACTATGTGACTGACATTTGAAAGTCTAGCTCCCCTGTAGCAAAACCCTGAGATGCAAAAAGAAGGTAAAGTCCTAGGGCCTTCTTCCTACTTGTCTTAGCAATTCTGAAATTTGGGAACAGACATGACTCTCTGGGATCTCATGGCAACTCATGAAGTTGTGCTCTCCCTATGTGTAAGGGTTGTATCAGCCTGACACCTAATTAAGATATTCAATCTGTGTCCTGCCATGAGACACCTGCAGCTGATCCAGTTGTTTCACAACCCAACCTGATAAAGGACTGACACATTCCCAAGAAAGTGCATGAATGCAGCTTAACAGTCAGCTGACCTCCCTAGAAGGAATACTATTTCTCTTGCCCAGGACAGGAAGCCGACAGGGACGTGAGTCACCCTGCTCAACTTAAACCCTTCTGCAGGGCCACACAGGCAAGGATGGCAACACCATCTGACACAAAGGTTGCCAAACACTGCTCATAACTAAGAGTGATGAAAGTGATGAAAATGATGAAAAATCAGATCTGGGATGCACGAGGAGAGGTATATCTACTAAAGGGAGAGGAGTAAACAGTATGTTCTTCTGTAAGTCTGAGGCTTCACTGAATAAAGCCGACTGCAGCTCTGGTCACCCACCTTCAAAGACAATGCAACTCAACCTCAAGGTTTGGTGCAAAGAGGACCTAATAAGATGATGAAGAGAACAAAAAGCTTAACCTTACCCAAGAACACTAGAAAAACTTGATTTCTTTGGCTCAGAGCAAAGATTTTGTGCTAAAATACAACCATGGCATGACATCAGAGATAAATAAACTGCTCATTAATAAATTTTAACTGGAAATCAGAAGCTAGAGCATTTGCTCTAGTGCCTGGGGAGTCAGGTCACTGCATGCTCATCCTTAACAGGTCCCTTCCAGTCCTGATATACACTTCAAGCTTTTAGTTGTGACTATTACTTCACTAAACTTTACTTCTTTCAAGCAATTTATTTGTGTCAACTGAAAGGATCTTCTGGTTCTGTCTTTAGAGCAGTTCAGGGCCAGAGGCTAATTTGCTTTCAGAAAACGTCACCCAAAATGATTCAACCATTTATAAAAAAGATACTAGAGAAAAAAAAATCAAAATGGGAAACTAAAAACTCCAGTTTTACAAGAGTTTAGTGCCATCCACCTTTTTTTCTAACAGGTCCATTGTTCATAGGCCTTTTAAAAAAGGACCTTTATAGCAAAGATGTTTGTGGTAAGGTTTGAAAAATATCCCTCCTTTCTTTTTTGTTTTTTTTTTACATTTTTTTAAATCTGCTGACATTTGACCACATTATGGGTCTTCCTTCCCTTGATACCAATTCTTTTCCTTCCTGGGAACAAGGCAGGATGGTAGAGGAAGCCAATTCAAACAAGAAACCAGAGCCATAGCATTGTGCTAGGGTGGAGGAACAGTGTATGACTGTGTGCTATTTAAGTACAGGTTTAGCACACTGAGGACTACTGAATAGCCAAAGCCTTCAAAATCAACTTGCCAACAGTTTCAAAGCCAACTAACAACAGGTTGTAGACCAGCTTTTAGAACTCTAAACCAGCTACAACATCCTACCAAACTTCAAGAGGCAGGTGAGTACGCCCAAGAAAGTACTAATAATTTATTTGTATACCTTGGTTTCTTTTGCCCCCAAGTACGGGATGTCCACAGCAGATGATAGAACAATGAGTCCATCAAAGAAAAGGAACATGCTGCAGCAATATCTAGAAAGCCTCTCGAAGGGTAGGATAGCTGTATGAAAAAATTATTGTCCTAGTTCTGGTAATGAAACAGTATTGAACAACTTAATAAACAAATGTTTGTGTTGACTGGCCTACCTGTCCCTTTCAAGTCAACCAACTTCTTTCATCCTAATAGCTTCTCCTCTTAACAGTGCTGAAATGACTAAACATGGCTCACTGCATGCTGTATGTGTACAGGAAACCTTCATATGTTCCCTACACAGCCGAAGGAAAACCAAAAGCACAGGACCTTTAGTCTGACTCTGAGTGGTTAAACCAAGCATAACTCCACTGCCATAGTGACAGCCAAGAACACACAGCCAGCCAAATACTTCAGAATGAAGACTGACTTGGGAGGCTCCTTTAAACACCTACGTCCTGGATTACAGGAATCAGAGCCGTGTGCAGTGACTAACTCAACACTGAGCACCCTAGCTGTGTCTGTCAGGGAAGCTTACCTAGGAGCGTCGAGGCTGCCTCCACGGCACCGTTGTAGATCTCTGTGCTATGAGAAGGCAGCACCATCTCCCACAGCCCCTGAGCGTAGTTGATGACCTGGAAGTATCCGCAGGTGGACAGTGCCCACCACACGGACCAGCAGAGCATGGTCCGGGAGGAGTAGCACTGCAGGAAGTCCTGCCAGAGATCCTTGAGCACCTTTACGATGTCTACTTTCTGCTCCTGCATAGATTGGAGAAGGAAGGGGACAGAAATGTAAAGTTTTTGTTTATAAATGCTTCACACTGACCCACAAAACTGCCCGTTTCAGGTGGTCTGATCACTGATGAGTGACAATACCACTCTTGGACACAAACCTCCACACAGTAATGAATAAAAAGCTTCCCCATCCCACAGTCTCAGGAACTGGTCTCTGCACTAACCAGGGCCATCCCCTTAAGTGCAGAGAAAGGGTTCAGTTCCAAGCATCCCTCCATCTCTAGCTCTCCCAATCGGGGAACAGGAACTGCTGATGTTATATGAGCAACAGAAAGGTACCAGAGAAGAGACACGGAAAAACAAGACACGATATCCACTTGGACAAGACAGGATCAGAAGTCAGCCATTTAAATCATAAAGGCAAAAACCATCACTGCCACTTTTAAGTCGTGATCCAAATTTTGTAGCACAAAGAACATGAAGGAGGAGTATATCTCCCCACAAAAAAAGTAGATTTTCATTGGTACTAACATTTTGAGTTTATTAATATTCAAAGAAGCAATCTCATTACAACACACTCTACCCATGTTAAAGCTCACCAAGGCTTCAAGAAGGTGAGAGATATCATCTGGGGATCTGAAGAGAAACAGAAGCTACTTCCACCAGACACTGCTGTCACAAATGGCAGCTCCTGTACATACAAGTTTCCTGACAAATGGCATGAAATTAAGTGCCCTGACAAATGGCATGAGGTAAAAAATGTATCTTTCCACTCCAGAAAGAGCACGCTGGGGGGCAGACCCTTAAGAAATATAATTGAAAATAGATCAATTCTAGCAACAGGGGATGACAAACAATCAAAATCGCTTTTTACATGCACACTGTTACAGTCCTGTTCTTTACCAGTTTATGTCAACAGCAGCAGAGGAAAAGAGCATGTCTTTCCTTTGTAGACAAGAGTTCCTGATAACATTTGCTGCATGCACACATGTACAGAGTCTGTGCAAACAAGCAAGACCCTTCTTGGGTGAGTCAGAGGAGCAGTTAGACTACTTATGTGAGACTGGGCAGAGCCCCAAGGCCCACCCAGCATCTCTGGCCCCTGTGAACCTGGATTCCCCGCAGGGAAACACACAGCAGTGTCACAGGACTGAGCTATTGCACATTGTGCTGTCACAGGTCCAGTTTCAGCGTGGTTTCCAGACAGCAGCAGCAACTTTGGGCTCTTGGCGGTTTGCCCTTTGCCTGGGGGAATTGTGCAGCATGCCTGGGAAAGACTATTTTCCATGAGCAATAAAACTCATTTTACAGTGTTTCTACTAACACTCCCAAAGACCACAGCCTGAACCCTGACCTGAACTTGCTTTCTTCCACCCCTTAAAGGGTCACTAATTTCTAAGCATCTTCATTAAACACATGAAGTTCCATTGGTGCTTTGCCAATGGCGTAACTCTTGTTCAGCATATAGAGACCATTCCTCCAAAGCCCAAGAGAACAACTTGGGAAGAGGTCAGCTTGTGACAATGTGACCTTAGCACATAATGCCCACACAGAAGATTTCACATGAAGCTCAAGTTTAGGCACAGGAAACAAGGGAAGGGAACTAACTGTCACGTACACTGCAAAAACTGATTCGGCACGTTCAGCCCAAGCATGTGCCTGATAAAGCAGAAAGGCCCATCTGCCCTCCTACCACCTGGCAGTGCTTCTTCAGTATAGTTATTCCTACAGCCATTCATGTTTGTGAGATATGGTTGTCGTTACCTCAGGAAGGAAGACTATCATCACACACCAGTGTGACGATAGTCTCAACTTTTAGCACCAAGTATAACTGAACTCCGGGGAGTTACGCAGGTGTACTTGCTCCTTCTTTAAACTATTCACCATTACTTTGGAACCACATGTACTCTTACAGGGTAGGAGTAGGATAAACAAAAGGGATGGATAAGTTATATGTTAGTCATTACTGGCACAGAGCTTGTCTTAACAAATGTCCTTCGGCACACAAGCACAACACAGTTAGAAACACTTTTGCTCACACAAGATCGTGCTGGATGGGGCAGGATTAAGTCCCTGGAATGTTAATACTTTTAATTCTCAGCTGTAGCTGGAGAAGCTGAAAGCAGCCCTGGATGCTGCCTCCCCCAAACTGTGGCTTACTTGCTAAGTGAAATACCCACTGCTGACTAATCCAATAGCCGTGCTTACCTTCTGGCTTGTTCTCAGAACAAGCAAGGCCTCCTTCTGTCCAAGGAGCAAGGCTGACCTTTCCCCAGGCCCTCAAATCCCCCTGCTGAGAATCCCCCTACAGGTGTTTCCCTGGAGCAGTGGGGCAGTGACCTGCCCAGCAGGCAACTACACACACACATTGGGCCTCCAAACTGGAGGCTGCTCACTCATCACCTTGTGGGACCCAACACATCCCATCACCCAACAAGGGTGTCTGCACACTTGTTTCCATACAAGTGACTCTGCTAGAGGTTAGGCAGCCTACAAAAGCCACAAGTCAGGGCACTACCTCAGTGCTCTCATGGGCTGCATTAAGCTGCTATTATGCAAAGGTGTTTCCTGTAATTTATCTGTATTCTGACCATCTATAAATCATCAATATCTGTCTCCAAGTGCTCTCAAGAACTATTGCAGTTCCCTTCCTAGACTAGTTTCCTTCCAGGATCATATGATAAAACCCAATTACTACACAGCTTATTACTGCACAACTTGCACAACAGTCGAAGAAATAAATGTCAAAATGAGAGTGCAGGAAGAATTGTCTCTTTTCTGCAAGTCACTGATGCATCCAGAAGCACACACAGAATTTGTATATATACTGAATTTTTAGTGCCCCAGAGACATCCCTTGCTTTGTACCATTGAGTGGCAATTTGATGCCCAGAGCATTTTAATTATAGCATTGGAAGACATGGAGAGCAATTTCAGAAAACTAAGGAGCAGCCTACCATGCTCAAACACCAAAAGAATGCCAGTAATAATTTTCCCTGTGCCATAAATAAGGAAAGTGGGCTAAGCAAACGGATACTTTTTTGATGTTAGATATTACATCTCTACTGCTATGTACATATATGCACATATGCATGTGTGACAACCACATCAGTATGGCATCTTCTCCTTATGAAAACCCAGGGCACAACTCACCTGTTTCTCTGCTGAATGACCCTCCCCATTTAAGGGAACTTTTGTCTCATCCTCCCAGCCAGGTGCGCTCTGCACATCAGGATGATCCTGGACGGCCGATCCATTTTTACAGTCCATCACCTTCATTTCACAGCTGAGCTGCTGACTCGAGACGTGGTGAAAGAAAAGGCTTTTTTGTGGCATCGGCAGAAACCATGCTGTGCCAAAGGCAATGGATATGCTGGTTAAGGAGATAACGTTCAAGCTGAAGAGGGACCATCCTGCCACCGACACAAGGACCTGCCCGGACACCGAGCCCACCGTGTAGCCCACCAGGGTGGCGCTCCGGCAGTAGCTGGTGACCTTCTGGTACAGGTTGACATCGACGACGCTGTAGATGTAGGAGTAATAGGCGATGTCGGTGGCCGTCCCCATCCCATAGAAGAACTCGAGGAACTGGACAGCCCGCAGCCCCTGGGCGTACAGCAGCATGAACCAGGTGACGATGAGGCTCAGGCCCTGCAGCAGCACCACGGGCTTGTACCGCAGGTAGTCTGTGGCCAGGAACACCGGGAACAGCAGCGCCAGGTAGGAGTAAGTCCACACCGGGTAAATCTCGTTGAACACCTGCGGGAAGGAGAAGGCGGCGGTGACACCCAGCACCCACAAACTAAACACAGACACACCGACAGACACACAGACACACCGACAGACACACAGACACACCCCGCGGGGGTGCGAGGCGCCCGGGGCCGCCGTACCTGTGTCTCGGAGAGATTCTTGTAAGGCCCCAGCAGGTAGCGGGTGAGGAAAGGCTCGGACGGCCGCACGCTGCAGAAGAAGCCGTAGGCGCAGAGCAGCCCCGTGGGCAGCGCCCAGCAGCACACGCCGCCGCCGCCGGCAGCCCGGGCGGAGCGCCGCGCCGGCCGCCCCCCGCGGGGTCCCGCCATGCCGGGCAAGGGCAGGGGCGGGCCGGGGGCGGGGGCCGGGGCCGGGGCCGGGGCCGGGGCCGGGGCCGGGGCCGGGGCCGGGGTGGAGGCGCTGCCGGGGCCGGACGCGCTCCCGGTGGTGGCCGCGGGCCCGTCCCGGGTCACCTCCCGAGAGGCGCCTCCCGCCGCCGTCCGGCGGAGCGGCGCCCCAACCCCATTGGCCGGCGCGCGGGGGGCGGGGCGGCGCACCGCCCTCTGATTGGGTACGGCCGCCCCTGTGGGCGGGGCCGGCAGCACACGTGCGCGGGGGGGCGGTGGGTCACGGCCGGGGGTCCGCGTGGGTCAGTGTACCCCCAAAATTCCTCATCGCCCCGTTCCGAAGGGCAGGGCTAGGTACCCCCATAGGTCACTCTCCCCCCAGAATTCCTGATCTCCCCGTTCCCCCCAGGGACAGGTACAACCCTTTCCTGAAAACCACCTCAACAAAGAGGTGCTTCTCCTGCTGTGTTGTGCTCATTCTTCCTTTCCTGGCCCAAGCACGTTCAGCTGCTGACCCCAGCCACATTCTGTCCTTTAGCAAAATAAGAGCTGGAACGGCTTCTGTGGTTTAATGAAGCAGCACCCTATTCATCCAGGAGGAATATTAGACAAGAGGGGAAAATAAAACTATTACATTCAAAGTCATTATCTAAAGCTTTGCCCAGGACTACTATTCTTAAAGTTTTGCCAATATTTTAAACAATTTGCTGTTTTGCTCCTCAATCTATCCCACATTTTCTTTTTATCTACTTGTTTTGCATTTCCCTATGCTCCACTCCCTTGATCTCCACCACATTGCTACCACGGGTAGGGCTTCCCACTCTATACCTGCAGTTTGTTCTACAAATTGGCTGATGCCATGGAAAATTCACACCAGGGGTCAGGCCTCCCATCTGTGCAATTGCATATCTTGCCTCCTACCTGGAGTCAGTAATCAAGGAAGCAAAATGAAAGCTTTTCAGAGGGCACCTGGCTATACACAGTTGGATGGGCAAGAATAGGTTCCTCTCAGTCCCAGAACAGAATTTCTTGAATTGCAGAATACTATTACTATCTCCATCATCATAGCTTAATAAACATAGCTATGAAAGGGTTTGGGGCCATAAGATTACTCAGCTGTCTAAAACACAGATAAACATTTTGGTCCTGTATCATTTGGCATCAGTGGTTTGCTGCTTTCTGGCTATCTTCTGGGTCTAACAAAGTTTCCATTGTTCTGTATGTTCTCTTTTGTAATAAACCTGCAAGGTTTATTAGAAAAAAAATAAAGAAGAAGAAAAAAAAGTCAATGGCCATTTCGCTACACTTTAGCTTGAAGCAAAAATCTACATAGAAAGAATCAGCTCCTGTTAATATTGAATCCATCTCAGCCATGTGCAAGGAACTGCTGGTCTCTTAATGTGGCATGGTTAGAGTGAAATGAGCCAAAACGATGACTGATAAACATATTGCCCAGGGGAAGTGAACAGAAACACACAGTTCCCTCTCACTTAGCTCTTAGCAGCACCTCTGTCCTGCTGGCATGTGACTCAGTAGCAGGTGATAAAGGGATATGGGCTGTTAGCAGGAGGTGTAGAGCATTGCTACTGATCTGGGTCATCATTTCATGCCGAGCAGATGCAGGAGGAAAGAATAAAACCTTGGGGTTCCCATGGTGTGCCCTGCCTAGAGACAGCAGTTCCCACAACTTCCAGGCTCCTCACAGGATCTAATGGGTGACCTTGGTCCTTCCAAAACAACAATCCCTAGTGTTGTGCCACGGGAGCTCAACTGCTGTTTCCAGGGGATTGGCAGGAGTTGTTACATTCGCTCAGCCCCTTTCCTTGAGGAGATACACAGTCGGTCTGTCAGGCAACCTAGATTTCTCCCCCAAAAACTGCATGAGAAAAAGAAACTGCAAAAATTTTGGTTTAAGTACTCCAGGTTTTCTCAGGGTTTCTTTTGTTCTCAAAAGAACTCACCTTATTTTGTTTTCATGGAATACTTTCAGCCTTTGGAAACAATATAAAATTTGATTCCCTGAATTTTTACTTCTATCTTCCCTAGCCTTCCTCCACATTTTCTCTTTTCATCTCCCCAGTCTACTAGAAAAAATAAGGAAAGGTTAAAGAAGTTTGATAGTAACAACCTCAAAACTTCCAATAATTTTTTTCTAAGATGGAAAACACAAGTTGTGAAAAGTAGGGTTTCTTATACTTTCTTTCCTTAATTTTACCTATTCCCTTCCTCTCAGCTTCTGGCCTGCAGTGTACTGTGCAGGAATTTACAAAATATATGTGCATGAAAAGTTCTCCTAAAGTTTTATCAAGTTGTTTGGAGAAATGCTTCTGTAAGTTAAAACCTGTACTCTTGTGAAGCTGTTGTTCAGAATGCTTTCTCAGTTGGTGAGAGCACTAAGATGGTACAAATATTTCAGGAACTATCCAGAAAGAGGGAGTAAAACAAATTTGTCTTTTGCTGAGTACGGAAAGAACAAAGGCCCACAAATGCGACAAACAGCAGCAACTGCTTTCTTTGTCTTTATTATTTTGGCTGTTGTAATTAATCTGGGGAAGGAGACTTAACTAGTATTTATGTTGGAATGAAACAGAATTAGCAAGAACAAAAAAAAGCCAAATTATTTATGAAATGCAGCATGATTAGTTTTAGAAAAAGCCTACAGATTACAGTTATCTGTAAGAACAGTAGATTGGATATAACCTTGGAGGCCTGTGCCCTCTACTTCTCCCTGCCAGTTGATCCTTTGATAATACGGAGGCTTTGAACAGGAGACTTACAAATATTATGCAGCCATGAAGGGTCAGCTTAAAAGCTTTGGCATTCATTACTTTATTCTGATAGCATGACTTCATTTCTGTTACTTCCTATTCTGCAAAGGTTTGTTAGTTCCGGACTCCTAAGATGTCACATGTTGAGTAAATATGAGCCCACATTCAAGGCTACCAGCACAGAACATGTATTTCTCTGATATCAGTACCAGTGGAACAAGGCTATTTCACAGGACCTTAGCTAGTAAATTACTGTTTTTAAAAAAGACAACAGAATTGACTCAGCTTCTCGATCCCTTCTTCTTAATTCTTTTAAAATTCCTTCCCCTCTCCAAAAACTAAAGATGTATAAATCCTACTAGGATATTCTTTGAATGCCACAGCTGTTTTGGAGCCATTCTGGAGCCATTCCATCTTTTTGAGAGCAAGAAAAGTCTCAGGGGTATGTTCTAATTTTGTATTGTAGAGAGGTGAAGGGAGGGTCAGCAGTCATTGTCATAAATATATTGCTATAACTGGATCAATTATCCACGCCCTGTAAGAAAATGTCCCTTGGTAAGAGAATGCAACAGATCTCTGTAGCATGGGCAGAGCATATTTTCTGCTTCTATTTTACTATACACTATCTGGAAGTCCAAGATATTTTTGTACTGTAGTTCAACACAAATCCATGCTTTTAATTTTTCTCAGACTTCAGTTTGTACCTGTAGTTCATGCCTTGATGTCCACACATTCCACCCTGTAACTCCTCCAGCTCTGCCTTCATCACCTATAGTTCCATACACACAAGATCTTGCATTTAACAAGACTGGTAGGCCAAGTATGTCCTTAAACTGTGCAAGGGTGGGGAGGGCTGGGGGGGGAAAGCAGCACTGCAGTTTACTGGAACACAGCTGGTAGAGAAGACAGCATAAAATTCAAGCTTACCAAGACCTGCAGAAGCATCAGGACAAACAGCAGCCATCAGTATAGGACTCATTAGGAGGCAGTTTGCTATCAAAAGACTCTGGCAGAGAACTTCCCTTCTGCCCCACACTCCATAGCAGGCTCTGCATTGAACACAATGCAGACTGAAGTAAAAAGCCCTTAGAAGTAAGGCATTTATGGCTGAGTTTGTGGAATTGCTTGCCACGGGACATCAGAATAACTCCTGAGCTAATATGGATCATGTACAGCACTATACAGTTCCATTATAGACATGACATTTTAAAATATTTTGCAGTCAGCTACATGGAGAAATAAAATGGAAAAGCCACTTAAGTCTGCTACAAACGGTGGACAAATTTTTGTGGGAAGTGCTTAAAAGAGATTACAATAGTGGTGTTACAAAGAAAAACAAACACCTAGAAGAAACATACCCTGTACTTTCATTAAATGTAGAAGCACATAGGTAGGTCTGAATGACTTGGTGCTTACTGTATCTAGGTCACAGTGGGCTTAACACAGTGTTGCTCCCAGTAGGAATGGTGTTACAGATGTGCAGAGGAACCCTGAGAATGATCCCATGGCCTGTTTTGGAGAGTGCTGTACAAACATTCAAGAAGATGGAGTCGCTACCTGGAGAAGATTATTGTAATTAATGCATGATGCAAGCACTGGGTGTAGCAAACAAAGGGAGAATGGGGCACAGTAATGATAGGAAAGTGTAGGTGGATAAACTGGTTATGATGCACAGCTAGCATGAATAAACATAGCAAGAAGAGGATTATTTTATGCTGATTAAGTGGAGTAACTGACTCATACAAACCGGCAATTGGTCACCATAGAACAGTGTTGCATCTCATTTCTATGGTATTTAAGAGTAACATATTGACAAACAGTCTTCCCTAGCACATATGTGGATATGGGCATAGCCTCTACCTTCCTTCCTTAGGTATGTATCAAAAAATTCTTTTCCCATCATGGAAGACACCTCATGAGCATCAGTGCTTGTAAAGTTGCAAGCCCTCTTTTTCCCCTTTAGCAGTATCCTAAAATTCTGATCACCCACAGTGCTCATGGCCATTTCAGGGGTGCTGGAGGATGCTCAAATGGTTGGCTATTTGTCCGGAGTCCCAACCAGACTCCTCCTTGACGCTTTTTCTGTAGAGTTCTCCTGGCACTTCACATAGGCATTCTTTTTCCATGCATGCTTGCTGATGTTTCTAATATGGGAAGCGCCCAAATGCCCAGATTCACATTTGCACCTGCGTTGATGCACAGCTCAGGAGGTTTCTGAGAGAGTGAACACAGAAACATGATCTGCATTGGCTTTAATCCATGGGTAATATGCGGCTTTATGTCTCTGTTATGCTTTACTATGCCAGTGGTGTGGAGGGAACCATCCAGTTTGCAGACTCCTGGGAACCTTGGTGAAGGTGAGCTGGCTCAGCTTCAGTCCAGCCATTCCTGCAGTGCAGGTGTCATGGTCAGAACCATTTGCAGAAAAACTGCAAAAATGGAGGTGACATCTATTCTATAAGGAAAAGTTGTGCTTACAATTCACATGAGGCTGCCTGCATCAGCTTTAGTGTTTACAGGGCAGTCTGTAAAAACCTGTCTGGATACTGGACTAACGCATCAGGATCTGAAGAAACTACGGTGGTGCTGCTGTCAGTAACTACTTTAGAGCTGCTCAACTCTCTTTACACATACTTCCAACTCCTTTCCAATCCAAGTCCAGACATGACCAGTTTCACAATGTCTGTGTGAAGGAGTACAGTCATCACCTCTGGAAAGCAAAAGGAGACACTTGGTGGCATCTTGTGAGTAAAGCACAAGACTTCAATCACAGCGATCCCTGTGCTTTCATCACCTACAGATGGTCAGCTTTGGGCATCCTGAGTCCTCCTGGAAGCTGGAACAAGCATTAGAGGGCAGCAACTCCATTGTAATGCTGTTGGAGGCCAAAAGCTGTTGACTTTGGCCCTTTGATCAAAGGGCCAGTGTGAAGGCATCCATCCAAATTTGTGAGTGAAGAAATTATTGGCTGTATTACTCTGAACTTTGTCACCACATTTCTCCCCCAGTCCGAAAAAGCTTGTGTTTGCTAACCTTCATGCCGCCATACGTATCTTTGAGAAAACTGCAGGAATTCTTAGTCTCCTCACATATTTTGCAAATAATCCCAACCTACAAAGGATTTCATGCCACAACGTGTAAAAGGTTCCGTAAGACTGACTGTTTTAACTACGAATTTCCAAAAGCCTTGACAGATTCAATCTAAGCTGTTTGCTTCATAAAATCAGTAGAAGTTCTTTGTTTTCCAGTCATCTATGGGCTCACTAAACATCACTGTGGTTTGGCAGATCCACTGCAGATATATTTTCACATCTTCCTTGCTGTAAGCACAGACTAAGAATTTGCCCCAACATTTGCATTTGGAAATAGTTTCTGTACATGATCTGGCCAGGATAGAGTTAAATTTCTTCACAGCAGCCTGCATAGTGCCTTGCTTTGCATTTGTGACTAAACAAGCATTGATAACATACCATGTTTTAGCAATTGCTGAACAGTTTGCACAGCAGCAAGGCCTTTTTGTTTTCCCACCCTGCCCCACCAAGTGGGTAGGCTGGGGCTGCACAAGAGGCTGGGAGAGGACACAGCTGGGATATAATATCCCAGATGGTGCGACATTGTGGTCAGCAAGAAATGCTGGGGGAAGGGAGGATGTTCAGATTTACAGTGTTTGTCTTCCCAAGCAAGTGCTAGTGTGCCAAGGCCCTGCTTGCCAGAAAGTAGCTGAACACCTGCCTATTGATGGAAAGTGGCAAATGAATTTGTTATTTTGCTTTGCTTTGCAGCTTTGATTCACTTACTAAACTGCCAAACCACAAGTTTTCTTTCTTTTGCCCTTCCAATCCTCTGCCATCCTGTCAGGGGAAAGATATCAAGTGACTGAGTGGGGGCTTAGTTGGCAGCTGGGGTCAACTCACTCCAGTCCTTTTTGGTGTCCAATGTGGAGCAAGAGGACTTTGAGATAAGACTCCTGACCAGAGTGTAGAGGTAGAATTTATAGCTGTTGTTAATTGGCAGGGTTCTGTGCTTGTTTGCCTTACTGTATATTAGAGTCTGGTGCTTGTTAGTAACTGGTTTGGACTTTTGATGTTTATTGTAGCACTTACAATCTTACTCTGCTGTGCCAGAGAACATTTTGCTATCAGCGATGGCCACATGCCTGGTTTGGCACAGGGCCCAGGCATCACTGCTGTACCTGTGCTGTTGCACTGGACAGGCTGGAATATCAGTGGTAGTGGGTTGATTCTCAGCATAGCAACTCACGGGGTGTTGTGTTTTAGATTTGTGACTAGAACAGTATTAACAACACAGGGGTGTTTTAGCTGGTACTGAACAGTGTTTGCACAGAGTCAAGGCCTTTGCTTTTTCCCCTCTTTGCCCTGCCAGTGTGGAGGCTGGGGGTGGACAAGAGGTTGGGGAGGAGACGCAACCAGGACAGCTGACCCCAGCTAACCAAAGTCCTATCCATTAGTAAGCAGAAGCAGAATCTTCAACTTGTAAAATTGATGCAGATATATTGAGTCATGCTCCTGCAATCAGTTTTGCATTTGTGTGACTTTACATAGACTCATACATACACACACACACACACACACATATATATATAAGAACTAATTACTTATTTAAAACATTTATGATCATGGCCTTCTTAAACATAAGTGGTTTCACAGTTTTGACACAAAAACTTGGTTCTGCTGAGGTTAGAAAGCATTTATTAACTGTTTTCTAGGGTAAATTCTCATTCCAAAGTTTACTTTTTTTTTTTTTTAGTGACTATGTCTTGGTATTGCAATTTCATGGCAACAAATATAAATTAAGCACTATTACAAAATATTTAGAAACTGATCTTTTAAGAAGAAGCAATTATTCATACAATTTCACTGTTTGAAATTAATTCTAATTAGCACTGAAAATTCCCATCAAGCTGAAAATTTTACTTCCATGATGCAATATTTCACTAAATATTGCCAAAGATCTACTACTGCCAAGGCTAATATACAAAATAAAATGTTGATGCTTTTCATGCTACAATATTATCTTTATTTTCCAGTGGAAAATGACAACAGTTTGTAACGCAGTATAAAAAAAAGAAAAAAAAGAAAATATTTGTTTAGTTTTTACACTCTTTTCACTCACATTCTAAATCTTCTCTTTGAAATGCCTGGTCTATGAAATAAAGAATTGAAAAACTACTGAAATAACTTGGATAACACCATCCAAGGTTCAAAGACAAACTACTTTGAAAAATCCACCCTGCTGAATGATACCTAGTGTGTGATAATTGAAATGCTGCAATTAAACAATTTACAGGACAGAATCCCAAAACATGACTGAAAGCTTAGCTAGAACTCTGGAATAATGAGTTCATGGACTGTGTATCTACTTTCACCAGATTTAGCCATCCTGGGAAAAATCCATGTAAGCTCTATGCACAAGAGTGAAAACACTGTTAAAGTGTAAGAGAAGGTGAAGATGTTTCTATTACCCAGTTTCATCCGATCCTCCTCTGCCATCCCCAGGTTGCACTGTCACTGAACAGCTACCGTTCTCAAAGCTTTCCTAATCAAGGGAGCCCCTCCTCCCCATGGTCTGTCTGTCTGGGACTGAGTGTCAGGAGCTCTGGATTCTCACTTTGGTCCTACCATTGCTGTTCCATGACCCGCAAGGTTAAATCACTTCTGTTCTCATTTCTGGGATGGAAAGATACTGCTGATTCTCCCTCTCCTTGCCAGGGCACTGAAGATGAATTATGTGAAATCCACAGCATTTCAGGTGTGCTGGGTATGCAAGAACCAAATCAATAACGTTCAATCAATCCACATTCTCTGAGAAGAGGTTTGGACATGACTCAAATGCTGAGATGTGCTCTACCATTGTCACAGCGTAGATGACAGACATGTGGAGGTGAGAACACCCCTACAATCATTTCTTACCAAGGCATTGCTGGAATGCAGCACCACAGCTCCAGATGAGCACTGGTTTTCCCTCTCAGCCCTATGTATGGAGAACATCCACCTGATATAGCTTTCTATTCCTCCTCTGTGCTGCAAAAGCATTTATCAAATGGACATAATCAGGGCTCAAGATTAAGGTCAAAGTCTCCATTCCTAGATCTAGAACTTAATATTAAGTAAAAAGTAAGATAGAGTACTGGTCAGAATGAAGTGATAATACAAATCAGAAGGGACCTTTATTTCTTCCCAGAGAAAAGAAGCTGTTTTCTAAAGTGTGTGTTTGTAGGAATGAAACATCTACCAGAGAAATCTCTTTCAATTCCCGCTGGCAAAACATCAAAGTTCTCTGATGATGTAACATTCAAACTACTACGCATGACTGTTTCAAGGGTTTTTCAAAAAACATGTTCTGCGTGACGACTGCTGAAAGGTTAAGAGCTCCCAGACTCGCCAGTCCTTTTCACAGCCAGACCCCCACCAAAATCACAGCCATAGAGTTCTACCCGAAGGGCAATGCCACGATACCACGTTCTTGGAACAATGCGGATAAACCTGGCCAGGATGGGTGGGTTAAAGAAATGCTTGACGTGCCCGTTGCTGTTTTCATTACCCAAGAAAACCTGCAAATACATAAACACACAATTAGTTGAAAGGCAGCGCTTGAAAAAACCCTGTGGTTTTTTTTTTTTTAAATGTTTCCAAGCTGTTGTATTATCCATTGAGGATAGATGGACTGGCTCATTTCTGATTTTACAGAAGACACATCCAGTCTCTTCCTAACATGCTGGGTCAAAAGTAGTTCAGATCAGCAAGATTTGAGTCTGAATGAACAAAAATAGCCTCATTTCCATCCACACCACAAAATTTGCTATTCTAATTTCTAATGGACCCAAAAAGCCAAACTTCCCTTATTTTACCTCTGCCAATAGCCCTTGCGGGTTAGGTTGGTGTGAGGTGACATAGGCAAAAATATAAAGTACTGTGTCTGCCCTGTGGGTACCTGAAGTTCCCCAGCTCTGTTACAGGAATACTGCTCACTAACATTACTTGACCTTATAAAATCAAGCAGAAATAGAAAAGAGGCCCCGCATTGTTCATTCAAATGAAATGCCCTTGTGCATTCAAATTAAATGTCCTCCTTTACAAACAGTGTCAGCTCCTTTTATCATGTTGACTGCCTTCTCTACAGATATGGCATTCTTTCCTTCTATTATTGTTAATTACAATGACTAAAATCAGATGGATATTGTGACATTAAAATGCTGGGGAGCTGGGGTTACTACAGATAAAGTCCTGTGAGAATATCAATTTGTCTGAGCATTCTGGCTTTGAGCCTTGACACTGCTCAGCATCTAAACCCAAGCAATGATACAATGGCCTGAGTTGAGAATGATACCTTTGCAACTGAGCTTGAACCTTCTGTGTAGGATTTCCACTCTGAGCCTTCGTTGCTGTATAGGATAACATAGGTTTTCACAAAGTTTTCAGTAGACATGGACGTGACCCCCTGGGTGGCAATAGCAGTTATCTTCTTAACTGTGAGGAGATCAATTTGCAGCCACTGTTGGTTGTTGTTCAACTGTAATTGATAAAGAAGTTTGTATGTTAGCAAACATGTCTCTGTCTGTATTTGCTTAAGTGAAAAATCTTGTTTAAAAATAGTTAAAACTGCATCAAAGTGCATCAAAACTGTATCAAAGAAGTGCAGAAGAGTAAAGCTGAGGCAAGTCAGCTTGAAATGAATATTCAAGTTGCACTCATCTCCTGATATTAAACAGGCTATTCCCGCTGGGAAATGCTGAAGCCTGTGGCCCAGAGCACACCATCCATCTCTCAAAATATGATTTCAATGTTGCTGCCAGAAGTTCAACAAGTTTTCTACTGGAAGAGGTGAATGGGCTTCTTCCCAAAGGATGGCTGTGAAGTAACCCTGTCACGCTTGGCACTGGACACAGTGAGCAGTAGGTGCAATGGTCACACAGCAGCACAAATTTATTAACTACCTGTCCTGTTGCCATCCCTGCTTTTGACTTGTTACCTTGGCTCGCCAGGCATTCATCTTTCCTTTCTGATTGAGACGAGCAAGTGAAGGGTCCCATGTGTTAAACCAGGATGTCTTAGCAGATGAGGCTGTTATCTGGCTATTCTTGATCTCTCCATTTTCCATTCCAAGTGGCAAAGAGCAACCTGTTGAGAGAAGCACCATGTTATCCTCAGTACATCCAAGTAACCACAACCTAAGCAACAATGTTGGAATTGAGAACACCCACAGTTTTAGCTTCCTTTAAACGATTAGGTAAAAAATTTGTAAGAATGGAAGTGCCAGCACGTGACTCCTTCTTACCATCTACTTCACAGCCCAGAAGCTCCATGCGAAGAGTAGGCCTGTTGTAGACCTCGGTGGGGTAGAGTCTGATGTACCTGGCAATAATAGGGGGATCAATGATGTTCTCTTTTACCTCATAGGCATTGGAATTACCTTCAAAAATCTGTAAAAAAAAAAAAATCCACACATAGTTAATTTAATGCAGACAGAAGCTTGGATGCTGAAAGCCTGCTCTGTTACAAATATAGTCTCTTTTATGCCATTAGCCCCACCCACAGCAATGGACCATGCTGTGTTGCAGGGCAACTTGAAATATCTCATGGTCCCATCTTAGCATATTTGGAAGCATCTGAAGGCCTCAGTTTAAGTAAACAACCCATTTCTATATAAGTCTGTAAGAAGACATGAGCAAAGAGACAAAAGGAGAGGTAAAAGACGAGAGGTTTTCAATTTGGGAGTTATACCATAGAAACCTCAGGGTAAACTGAAGGGAGCTGGTGATAGGTAGGGCAGGAGCAGCTGGGCATAAGATAAACCTCTTTCAGGGTACAACCAATTGTACCAATTGCCTTCTGCAGGCAATTCAGATAGCTCAGCACTCAACTGTTGGGACAGCAGACAGGGAGGGACAAGAAGGAGGATCTAATCCCAAATGAGGTAGGGCCTGATTTTTAGTTCAGCTTCCTGCTTGCTTTAAAAAACCTGACACAGGCTTAGGAAATAAAAGGAGGGAGAGATGCTTGTGAGAAAGCCAGACTCTATACAGTTCAGGTCTCAGGGCCAATCCAAACCCCAGTCTAGGTGGTTCCTCAGCTTACAATTTGTCTTCTGGTCTGAATTTTATTAGTTTGGTAAATGCCCTTTGGGGCCCCAAGCTGTATTAGTAAGTCTCTGAAGGCCATAATTTTTTCCACTCTCTCTTAACATAAAACAAAACTGTCATCTCACTGCATCATGCAGTGATGCCACAAGGTTGTTGCAACCCCTGTGGCACAGACAGACCTTTTGTACTGGCGAGCTGTCTCCTTTGAAGGTGTTCCACGTCCGTTTGTCTTTGCTGTAAACAAGAAAAAACTTCTGGATGTACAAGGACCTTAAAAACTGCTTGGCTCCCTGTGTCTGTATCCCAGTTAACAAAACTTGTCTTTGAAGGTCCACCTAGGAACAGCAAACAGCATTTATAAAGTCAATAATGCACAGCAAAATCCGTATCACTCTTCGACATTTACACAATAGCTTTGAGCCTTGCCTTTTAACACCCACAACACTAACATTCTCAAAAGGAGCAACAACCAGATGCCAGAGTCCAAGTTAATGCTGTCTCACTCTCATTTCATTTGTGTATTTATTCATGTGCGCATTTAATTTCAGAGGCCATTTTACAGGGTTCAGCACAGCACTACAAAGGCATCTCAAAATTATCTGCATGTCTGGGTAGGCAGAATTCCACTAACCCCGTTTTACAGATAGGAAAAAGAGCACAGAGAAATTAAAGGTTCACACTTTCATAAGCCACTTCTACTTTTTGGCTATATAGGCTGTGAAAAGGCATATGACATTCTGAAGTGATGAAAAGCCACCATTCCAGCTCATATCATATCCAAGCACTTAGCACATAAAAACAAATCAGCAAGATGTTCCTATCAGCAGTGAAACTCATTCTTTGGGATATGTCTCCACATGTCTGCAGTAACCTCAGCTGCTAATTACCATGGCCCACTATCTAATTCTTTCTCCTCCCAATGTTATTTCCAGTTCTACATCAGATCTCCCAACCTTCTCCCCCTACTTAACTCACGTAATTTAGTAGCAAGACAAACACAACAGCCACCTGCTGAACTTACACTGAAAACACTAGCTTGAGTCTTCCTTTTCTCCCAACTGCCAATTTTAATGAGATTCGTAAGAAATCAACTATTCTCCCTAAATTTGGGTGCAAATTGTCTATCTGGTGCAAAAGTCACCGGGTTGGAAGAAAAACACAGAAGTGAGGTGATTGATATATTAATTGAAGTCATAATTATAAACTTATTTCCCTGTGAAGCCAAGGACATAGAAGCACACAAACCAACAAAAAAACTATTTGAAGCAATGCTTGGGAATATTACACTTTAAATGATCACTCAACAAACACATACATATAAATAGGTACCGCTAGGTAGGCAGAGAGAAAAAAAGAAAGGAGTAGAAAGAATGACTCTGTTTGCCTACAAAATGGTTACAATATAAATTGTGAGGGTAACTGTCCAGTCAGTGGGCCTCAACAGCAGTAGAGACTGTGTTACTGCAGAGAGATGGACAGTTATGACATCACCACAGCACCAACTTGTAACACCTTCTCAGTTTTCCCCAGCAGTTTTCTCAGTGACAACAAGAGCAGCATGACCTTCTAAAATAAACTCTTGGAAAATCAAAGCTCAGTGATGGTCAAGCACATGTTGTACCAACCATACCTGGATCCAAGAGAGTTTTTCTTCCTTCATTATAGTACTCCAAGCGTTGTATGTTCCAGAATTGTCTAATCGGGCTAATTTAGGTTCCCAATAGTCTAGACAGAAAATATGAACAAAGCAAGAAATTTAAGAGAAGCGCTGAAAAAAAAAGAAGGCTGTAACTAGCTACTGATCTTGAGTGCTTCATTTTTAACCCTCAATCTGTCTTGGGGAAATAAACCCCCACCAACCCAGCATCAAGAGATTCAAATCATAATCTAGGATAATTTGGATATGGTCAGCCACTGAAAATCAGCTGTTACCATGCAAAGCTTTATAGCTGGCAGAATGACTTTTAAAATAGCAGCTTTTTATGCAATATACTGTCTGCTGATTTGGAATCAGGGTCTAGAGTTTGCTAAACAAGTTTTGGCTGCCAGCAGGATCAGACACAAAATGCGCTCTACATTCATGGAAGACAGTTCCCCTCTGCATAAAAAGGTTTCCATGTTAACAACTGGTATAGAATACATAGACAAAACAGCTTTCAAGCCTTCATAAGACTTTGTCAGGAAACAAAGAAAGAAAACCAAACCCACAGAAAATTAAGTTTTACAAAGTAAATAGTTTATTTGTTATTTCAAGGGAAAGGATGTGTGTTCCTGCATGTGTGTGTAACCTGTACATCCTGATTTGACACTGTCCATGTAAAATTCTACCAACTTCTCTACCAAATGATCCCACTTTTATACCATGGGCGAACTTGATAAATTAAAGACTCTGTGATTGCTCTGGATGCCAGGGTTCCCAAATCCTTCATAACAGATGTACTTGTCCCTTCACATCTCATCTCACATACAAATCTCAAAAGCTTTTTGAATGCTTGGTGTTCATTTTCAAGCAGGGAACCCACAGGACTCTCAAGCCTGTGATACTGATGGCAGACCTGTGACATTGTTAAAACACAACAATGATGGGTACCTAATACAGCTCACAGTCTCTGCTTCCAGCATTGGAGAGATTTTTAACCTGACAGCTGATTCACTGCTGAACTGATCTTGTAAGAAATATCATGAGATGCTGAAAAAATATGGAACTACACTTTTCTGGAGATATTTAGGAGCATGGAAGGACCTTTTCAAGTATTAACTCACCTATGTGATCTGAAGCTTCAATCTGTGAATCGAGTATAACTCCACTTGCCAGACCCATTGGTATCCTGCACTCTAAAGAGAGCATAGTAAGTTTGTTGTTAAAGAAAATGAGTGATATACCAGTATATATTCTGGTGAAATCAAAAACAACATCACTCAGAACAATTCTTAGTAATACTATGACACCACTCCCTTCCCACAGAAGTCCAAGTTAAGGTCTGCAATTTCTCTCAACAGATTAATCCACTGGTCACCGTGGGGAAACCTCGAATTCAAAGCCAGTACGCTAAAGGAGTAAAGCTAGCATGCTAAATAATTCAAAGCTAGTATTGCTAGAAGCTAAAAATTTTTTCTTTGAGAAGAAATTTACAGTAACCACTCCACCCTCTCTCTGAATGCACAGATAATCTCCTATGTTTTTTTGCAGAAAAATCTCCCAAATTTATTTTCAGTGATCCTGAAAGGGTAGAGAAGACTCCATAGCTTGACTCCTCCAGCCAAAAACCACCTTAGTTCAGTACCTTTCTCTATAACCAAATAGGATGCCTGCATTCCTGCTTGCTGATATTCCCCCACTTCAGTGTCTAAAAGCCACCAGCCAGGCCTCTGTGGCTTCATTTCAATTGTTCTAAATGAACCTTAAAAAAAAGGAAGAGAAATGTATCAGAAACATTATATTACAAGGTTGATGTAAGTGAGGCTGAATGTTAAACCAAAGACCATGCTATGACTTAATTCAGAAAATTTAAACACACATCGCAGAGAGAGCAAAAACTACCACCATCTCAGTGATTTCTTTTCTTAGTGAGGAAGTTCTCGCTGGAGACTGAGATTAGAATTGAATGATCAGATCAAAACCCAACCTTTGCTGCTGGTGCAAAATACAAAACCTTGGATGCCTGTCAGATATATCTACATACTAACTACAGTGCTGAGCTGTGTAATGAATAGCACTATCAAGTTTATTACATAATGCAGAGATGTTAATTCTGTGGTGCTGGTTATAGTTCTCATTCCTGCTGCCCCAGTGGGTTGTTCAAGTGATATAAAGGATAGATGAAAAGAAGCCAAAAGTAGATGGGGGAGAACCAGATCTATAGGCCTTCCCCTCACTTTCTGCATGACCCAGGAGTGCCAAGGATTGAGCAGGAAGCAGATACTGTTTTGGCTGCTTGCTGCACTCTTTAGAAAGCACAGTACATGCCTTCATTGCTTTTCCTATATTCCTAGTTACTGCAGACATGACAGTTCTGATTCCCATTTAAACAAAAATATGTAGATTTCATAGTGAAAAGCACCACCTTAAAAAATAATGAAATAAAATAGTGAATAAACTACCAAATGTTCACTAAGCCAAAGTCCTATTATTCCAATCTTGGTTTTCTTAAATTTCCTTGTTGTCTTCTTTTTTTTTTAAACTTCTTGTAGCTGGCAATACAGGCTTCATAAATGCTGTTATTGCAGACTTGCACTGCTGACAGCGATGGGGCAAAGGAATATATCCTGTAGCCTAATGAATACTTTTAGCCTATTTCTTTTCTCCCTGGACATAAGAATTCTCCTACGGCTCACATTTGTTCTTTCTGTTCTGTATCACACACCTTGACATTACAAAAAAAGCTCTCACCATAAGGAGACCTTGACATTGGTATGATGAGGACAGATTGCCCTGGTCACTCCACAGAACTTGCTCTGCTCTGATACTTACCTGGAAGGAGTGTGTATGTACCAAGCTGATGCTCTGGCTCTCCCTGTTCTATGAAAGTCTGACCATGAAAATGAACAACATGAATGTCTTTTGGACCACCCATGTTCAGCAAATGCCATCGGACCCGTTCACCTTCATACATCCTCAAGCCTTGTAAATTGTGGGTAATCCCATTAATGGCTGAAAAAAAATAAATTGTTAGTTAGGAAAACTGCTCACAAAACAGGTCTCAAAGTGCTAGAATGGAATTATTAAAATTAGTAAAATATTTAATGAAGTAATGCATTTGGGAAAAACGGCACCTTTTCTCCCATTCAAAGTGCAACACACTTTACAGTCTATGTATATTAATTCAGAAAATCCAGTGACCTCATCAGAGGATTTGAGCTAAGTTTGCTAGCAACACGTGGCAGCCAGGAGAACAAAGAGAATTAAATGTCAAATGGGAATATCAGGTCCAAAAGGACAACTTTCCAAACCACGTTCTCCAGCTTGCATACAGGCATACAGATACAACTGACATCTTTGGTTAATAATTGATTTTACAGACCACATTTTCAAAAGGCAGATTCCACTTGTCAACATGTCCTTTTAAAACATGGTCACTCACAGCACACAAGCATCAGCTTTCCAAAGATGTAAACACAGAGTTTAACTACTGACCATTATTTCACAGAGGAAAAAGTGTTACCTTTGAACATTCAGCCACTCACTTAACTCTACAGCACTAAAATCTCTATAGCCACAGAGAGGTATATTAAGGGCTGTTCTACAGCTGCTTCGAATTCCTCAATAGAACTAGCCAATTTGTCAAATTATTACAATATTTTTAAAAATTTCTTGCAAAATGTTGTCAGGGTATTAGCTTCTGAAAAGCGGAGGCTTTTTTGTTTCTTTTTTTCTTATTTTTTTTTTAATTTTAATATGGGGGTAGATGTATGTAAGTCGAAGAGAGAAGCTTCCTATTGAAAGTTTCAGTCTAATATGTCCTTTCTTCATTTTAATAGAAAATTTCCAGTTATTGCTAACCTTTACATTGCTAAGCCTGACGATTATGGGTACAATGGTTAACGACAAAAAACCATTCACATAATTAACATGTAGGATTTATGCACATTGAAGAGGATTGACAGCTGAGGCATCTCCCCCAGCATCTTTCTCTCTACCCCAATAAACTGAATAACTGGAAAAAGGAAATAAGTACCATAAAATTTGTGGCATTGCTGCATTCCTTGTGTCTTCTCACTACAAGGCCTTCTAGAACGTTTGTCGAAGTACCAGCTTTTCTCTTCATCGAAGACCATAAAAAGCAAGAAAAAGTCTCGGGTAGATGTCTCGCTGCTGTTTGATTTGCTGAAGGTTCCTTTTTGACAGATCAGTATTGGCCCAATCAAACCAGAGTGAATATCTTTCTCCTAAAAGGTAATACATCCACATTAGATGTAGAAGTGGATTTCCCAAAATGTGTAAAAAATCACATAGCATTCTGCAGGATTGCATCAGACCCTAAAAATCTAAAGCAGACTCCAGAATCGCTGTTGCCTTGTATTTTTACTGTCCCCTGCTCAGTCTACCAGAGTTCCCCAATTTGAATTCCTCAACAGCTTATGTCCTGCTTTAGCTGAGTGTAAGAGATTAAATGTCAGATGGGAACATCGAGCCCAAAAGAAAGGACAGCTATCCAAAGACGTGTTCTGCATCTTGCATTTCTACAGCCATAAAGTAACATCATCTGGAGATATTCAAAACCCGACTGGACACAATCCTGGACAACCTAGTGTAACCGACCCTGCTTGAATTGTGGGAGTGGACTAGATGATCTCTAGTGATCCCTTCCAACATAAATGCTTCTGTTATTCTGTGATCAACCCCAGCAACACTACTACTTCTATTTTGATTTCCTTACCATATTTAAATCTGAGTAGTAGATCCATGACCGACAAGCTGCTCCTGACTGCACAGGCCCCGATCGCCTGTTTGCATACCATACATATATGTAGCTGTTATTTGGCTGGACTTCATCATCTTCCTTAAACCAAGCAGTAGATTCGTCATCATAAATGCTTCCCTCAGAGGACTTTTCATAGAGAAGTCCATGAGCATGGAGGGAATATGGTCTGGATGCCAGATTCTTAAAATGAACCTAAAAAAAAATAAAATAGATACTGTTCATCAAATTCAGGCCTAAAAAAAAAGTCCCCACAAAATACATTCCCATATCCTCAAACCAAGGTCTAGATTTGTATAATGATTACAGGCTATGTTGTACATGGAAAAGCTGGCAGGGATAGCTTCTGACATTTCCATGCTGAGTCACCATCTTGATGTAAGTAGATAATGAAAAATCAGAAAGCACAAGTCTAGCTCCCTGTCTTCCACTGAGTCTAGGCTCCTAGGACTTTTACTTCTGCCCCTCATACCTGGAACGGTTTAGTTACTGCAAGCAGGGAGGCAGGGAGTTCCTACCTCTTATGCTTTGCTGCAGTTGTGCTAAAGAAAGGCACAAATTGGTAACTCTAGGCTCTGTATGTATCATTCTCACTGAAATCAGTGCTTCACACTTGTCCCATAGAAGCACCAGGGTGGGCAGATTATATATTTACCTCTCCCTAGAGAATGACACTCCCAAGCTATAAAAGGTTTTTTCTTTTCTTACTCGTGTTTTAAATGTAGCTCAGGGTGCTCCTGTTGCAACTACTCCTACTGAAATAAGCAGAAAGCAGTGAGATCTACTCTCCCTATCTAAGTCCACCCCTATGTGTTGGAAGACTGGATGAAGAAGTAGAGAAGGGACTTTTTATAGGAATGTGCTTCCTAATGCACTGTATCACCGGGGATACAGTATCTATCATCCTTGTTGATTGTGCTAGAACTATCCAACCCATTTACAGCAAAGATTTTAGAGGAAATTATATATTTTTCAAAAAAGTTTATATTAATCTTGAACACAAAATTACTAAGTTCTTTAAAAAAATTAAGAAGCTCTCTTTACATATAAAAAGTAATATTTCCAGTGCAATCTGAGTTTAGAAAACTCATTTTTCATTAACATTGAACGTAAATATCATTTTACATTTGACTGATAAGCCAGTATTTAATGTTGGGAAACATAAGAAAGAAAAACAGAATTTAATTTACCGTGGATAGAAGAGAAAAAGGATGTCTTTAAAGAAACACATCAGAGTGCTTGCAAGTCCACAGTGCAATTTCTAGCTTTGAAAACTGTTTCCCTATCATTATCTTTTAAAAATTTGTTGGTTTTTTAGATCTATTCCATGTCACATTCTAACACTACCATAAGAATCTTATCCTGCACACACATTCAAAACACTGACTTACTAGGATAACGTCGTCCACTTCAGCTCGGATAACTGGCCCCAGGATGCCAAGGTGTTCTGTGTATTCATCTCCATCCTGAAGAGTCGTAAAGGTACTGTCTGTATAGCTTTGGAAAATCACCTTATATCTGGTGCCATCTTTACAGGTTTTGTCACTCATCATTGGACTGAAAGGAAATCCTCAATTAAAAACCCACACAGTGAAAGAGAAATAATAGCTTTGATGAAACCCGAGAACCAATATGTAGGAACATTTCAGAATATAAAGAATAAACACTCAAATGGCCTCAAGTTGTGCCAAGGGAGGTTTAGACTGGATATTAGGAAAAATTTCTTTACCAAAAGGTAAAATTGTCGAGCCCTGGAACAGGCTGCCCAGGAAAGTGGTTGAGTCACTAGCCCTGGAGGTATTTAAAACACATGCAGATGTGACACTTATTGGACAGAGTTTAGTGGTGGGCTTGGCAATGCTGGGTTAAAGGTTGGACTCTATTATTATCTTAGAGGTTTCTTTCCAACCTAAATGACTCTATGATTCCATGAAATAAGTGTCAGATGATTCTGCAAATCATGACTTGCAATGTTTAAGCAATTCTAGCTCTACAGTTGTATGAGATCCTTCAACAATTTGGTCAGCTACCACTGAAAGACTCCAATTAGTCTCTGAAAATCCACTTGAGCTCTATTTTCCTTTTATACCAAGAGCCTTAATGTGAATGAGAGCTTAGCTCAGTGTAGTGAGCGTACCACCTATATCCTACTGTCTCACAGATGCACCTTCTCTTCAACATACTGAGAAAATATATGCCATGGGCTCTGCTAAAGTCACTGGAACTACGCACCTCACACCAGCTGAAGATGAACCTCACTGGAGAGATCTATACAGAGCTCTAAGCATAACATTTTCCTTATTTTGCAAATGCCCAAAGAAACTGTCTGTGGTACCTTTGCAAGTGCCATTTATACAGACTGAGATGAGGCAGGAAAGTGGAGGGAAAATATCCATCAAATAAAATGGAAATACAATTTGAGAAATAATATATGTTTGGAGATTAATTTTGTATAATGAAAATTTTCTTGCTCCTGTTTTATCTACTTTGGATAAAAATCCAAAGTTGTGGCAGTTTTGGTCTTGTTTATTTCAAGGGCCACAAGATTTAGGATTTTGTTGAAAAGTGACAAGGAATTCTATGCCTTGTAGGGTGAGGACTGATCCTAACTTGTATGAACTAAGATAGTAAATTTTTAGTACAGTGTTTTTCTCAAGTCACATATATTCTTCACTGCGGCATAGTGGTCAGTCTTCCCTGTCAAAATATAAGAAGACCCCTCAACAATAGGGTTTGTGATCCAGTCACCTTTTGATTTCTCTAAACAGCAGGAACAACAATGCAATAATTCATGCAGCTTTGCTTTTATTTTACCCCCGGGTGGTTAATCACTTTGCAGATTTCATATACTTTTGAATACTGCAGCCTTGTGAAGCTCTAAAGTGCTTTATCCCATTTTACAACAGAGAACTGAGACACTAGAACCATTTCCTGCTAGTGCAAGAAACTGTGATTCATCCTGCCTATAAGCTCATCCTGTCTATATCACATCAGTTAGTCCGCTGAATTCCTGGAAAGACTTTGCTCAAGGAGGTCTCTGTCCTGTCTCTAGCACAGGTACCAAGAATTCGAGTTGGAACTAAAACAGGTCATTCAAGTATAACAAAACTAACTGCAAGTTTCCCTCTTACAGTGAATTTTTTAACTTCTGTATTAAAGAGTGATTCTAATGAGTGCATAAAAGGGAGTTAAGAAAACAAAAACCAAAACCCCAAAACAAACAAACAAACAATAGAAGAAGAGTTCTTAGCTATGTTCTTAGCTATGCTCTTGATTATAATAATATCTATCACATTTCTAGGGGGCCCAAGCCTCCCATGGAAAATTCTTATGATACCACCACTGAAACATTGGAAATCACATGGCACATTACAGATGCTTTTAGGTTTATCAGCATGTGAATCAACATTCTGCTAGTGTGTGTCAGGATGGCGTGCAAAATGAAAGCAAGCAATTTAGCCAAACCTTTTTTGATATCCTGTATAGTTCCAGCAGACCTCTTCAGCTGCAATATAGTACCTCCTCTCATTCCCTCGGCTGCGCAGGTAATGTTCAGCAATGTTCTCTGGGTTACGTTGCTCGTTGATATTCAGCTTGGGGTCTGTCATGTATGGGTCATCCACGTTCACATAATGGTACTCGTATTCAACACCTGATGTTTCCTCCCTGTCAGATTCTCCCATGAGAATCTCGTAGTCTCCATTTTCTTTGGGAAGCCCAATTGTGATCGATGGCCTAAGCTGCCGCGGGGTGAGTGCGGAATTTTGCAGCTCTCTGTGCCTGGCTCTACTCAGATCCATTGCATGGTTGGCCTCACTGGGTGCCCCTGTGGTGTTAGTGCAGCACGGCGGTGCTGTGTGGTTGGTCTCACCCAGAAACATCCCTGGCAAAGAATTGGTGACTGTTTGGGAGTTTTTACTCCTTGGGCCCAGTGCGTGGATCATTTTTGGATCTTCCTTCTTTTTCCTTCGGATCCTGACGGAGGTTCCAGATGTACTTAAAGTATCATTCTTGTTTTCTTCCTTTCCTTTCTGAGTTGGGTGCATGTGGCTCCCTTTCTGGTTTTCCCCCACTAGATGTGAGAACTCTTGATACTTCTTCATATCCTCCTTATTTATGAATGCTGTACCATTTCTGCCATGATGATTTAACTTACTGCCAACAGATTTATCTAAATTTGCCTCTTCTCCCAGATTACTCTTTGCAGACACCAAATTCCATTCCTCACTAGTCATTTTAGATGAATATTTCCCTACTCTGGGCAGTGACGCTTCTAAGTTCTTCACTACTGCAGGGCTGGAATTAGGGCTTGTATCACCTAAAATATGATCTAAATATAAAGCATCTGCTAGTTGATCTTTAGATATCTTGGGTTCATAAAGGCTGGATGCATTAGACTCATCTCCTGCTATGAGGTCCAAAGCAAGTGTCAAGTTAACTGCACGCAGAGCATTTTCCATCTTGTTTTCCTCCTCTACCAGTTCATCACCATAATCATTCAGAAACTGGGCAGATCCCACCATGGCTATATTGGAGGTGTTCTCTGTGTGATTCACAGAAGGAGGTGCACTAGTCTTGTCAGAAAATGAGACATTTTTATTTCGTACGTGATTTAGAAGGGCATTCATTTTTTGGACAGAGTAAAACTTCATGGCCAATGAGCTTCGTCTTTTCCTGTTAATGTTATAATTTCCTCTTTCTGTGGTTTCCACTTGATGTTCTTCTGAAAAAAATTTACTGTCCTTTCCACCAGCTGGAAGCTCTTCTGCAACATTCATTGGGCCTTCCCCATTGCTCAGCAAGTGTTCACCTGCAGACATGTCACCGTGAGCTATTTCATAATTGCTTTGGCTTTTATTCTCAAATACCAAGTCAGCCGTTTCATCACTTGTGGTAGCTAAAAATAAAGCCTCTTCTGCTGCGATTGATGTGTGATTTGACTGGAATGTTTCAGCCTTGATTAGGGGAAGAGGGGTGATATGAGTTTCTAAGAATTTAGAGTTGTGTGTTGATTCACTACTATTTATAGCTGTCAGATCGGAGCCAGCTGCCACCTCAGAACTCGTGGCATCACTGGCTTCATACTGATCCCAGGCTAGTGCTGTAAGGTTTTCCTTTTCTTCATCATCTGATGGCTTCCTTGAGCTTCGGATGGAGTAAAGAGAAGCCAGGTATTCCTGATAATCCAAGTCCTCTGGATCTTCCTCTTCTTCTTGCACATCTTCCTCAACTGAGGCAGAAACAGCCTTTTTTTCAGTCTTGATGTGAGTGAAATCCACAACATCAAACGTGTAATCTTCCTCATATTCACATCTGGCATCTCTGAACCTCAGTCGCATGCCGTAACTCATCTCTGAGGTACCCCAGGACGCTAAAAGCCAAGTACCTGCAATGGAAATAAAAGTGTTATGAGAGTGGACATTGTCTATCATGTAAGTGGCCAAGGCAAGTGGTTGTGTTTGTTTCTACAGCACCTGCTATAGCAGAATGCTAATTTTCGTCTGGGATTTTCATGACCTCTCATTGCAATGAAAAATAATTAATAAATGTAAATAAATAAGAGCGCATATAAATAAATACATACACCTAAGAGATGGAACTCTTCTCCACAGATTAAGCTGTATATAGGACCTGAGTCCAAACATAACCCATGAAAGAGATGGATATGGAAAGAAAGAAATAAAATAAAGGATCTTATGTTTAGATCAGCATCTGAGATTGGGACCTCTTGAGATAAAGTTTCAGTTTTGTCCTGTCCTTAGTGTTGTATGCACTGCCACACAGATAGAACATTCTAGGCAGAACAAATATATTCTGAGGCAATGCTGACAAGCATCTGATACAGTGTTTTAAAAGCTTTTGAATGCATAAAGGATAATCTTTAATAAGTATAAAAAGAAAAAGTAATTTGAATTTCCAATCTGACACAAAACATTAAGCTGCCAAGCTGAGGCATTTTAGATTAACTTAAAGGTTTTATAATTCTTCCAAAACCTAGTCAGAAGTTGTTCTCTATTTGAACCTAGGATCTGCAGAGAAGAAAATACAATCTGTTTCCCTAAACAACATCAAATCGAGTTCTTTGCTTGATACTATTTGCTTTTGGAATTGACAGAATAGACAGAAATAAGAGACCTTGAGTAAAATAGTCTTTTTTATTCAAGAGATCACATAAAATTTTTCCTCTATTTATCAGAGTTTAAAGTGGCCTGCATAATTTTCCTGATTTCTAACAGCAGCAAATTTATCAAAGAAAACATGTCCTAGATGGAAAGAATAGATCACATAACAAAATCAAGCAAAGTACAACTTACTACTGGGGAGGTTTCTGTGAAGTCTAATGGAGTTTTAAGGATTCCCGAGTCTTGAACAATAAAAAGCACTTAGCATACCATACATTTTTAAGTTATAAGGTCTTGATGCTGTGTGATCACCAAAAACAAGCTTTGAGAACATAGAGAATTTATTATTTAAATAGATAAAATATACAAAAAAATTGGTCTTTTAAATGGGATAAGGATACCTAAACTTTCTGGGATTTTAGATGATCACTAAAATCTCACAAACTTCAATGATGAAGAATCTCTGTCCTTTTGGAGGTAATTCTTAAAGTGTGTACTACATGGGTTCTAGCAACCATTTTTCAAGATATGCTGTTAATCCTAGTTAGATGTTGAGATGTATCCGACAGACCAGTGACCCCGTTCAACCAGGCAGACTTTACTGCTGTTAAATGACCACAAGCCTAAGCTGAGGTGTAGCTATTTTGTCCAGTAATGACTAGCATAATTTGAAAGTTTTGGCCCATTTTAGCCTGCTCAGGATAGAAAAGTATGTGGCAAAATTGGAAATCATACAGTGCAGTTGATACTGGATCGCTTTGAAGAAGAATCTTAGAATTGCCTTAAAATGATCATTACTAAGTCCAATACTAATTGTGCAGTGGAAAGAAAAAACAAACTACAAGACAACCAACAAAAAGAGCCTCAGTATAGCATACAATTATGCTGAGTGCTAAGTCTGTGTAGCCAACAAAACTCCCTATACATCAGTTGCACTGGGGCAATGATTCAACGGTTTCCAGCACTGTGTTCATCTGAAAAGTTTTCTTTCTTATTTAGGTAAGTCATTATAGATTGGAGATTAAATAATATCTTAGAAGAGCTGTCAAACAGTATAGTTCTACCACTTACCACCATTGTCCATTTCCACTGTGACTGATTCTCCACTCATTGGGAAAAGGTTCAATGTATCTTCATATTTCCCTCGATACAGAAAAGAGTGTCCAGAAAGGCGAACAGAGACAATCTCATCATGAGTGCCAACACTGGAAAAGTGCCACTGAACCACAGTATCTTGGCAAAATCCAAGAATTTCACTGCTGTCAGACACATAGCCATTTATTGCTAAAAGGAAAACAAAGTAAAAGTGATCTCAATATTTTCAGAGTAAGACTTTTAAAACCTCCCGTTCTTTGATGTCAGTCCACTGAACTGGACTCACTGGAAAGAGGCTGGCACAGGGATGAAATTGCGGTAGCCTTGATGGAGATTCCATCTCTGGAAATAGTAACTCTAAGGCAACAGGGTGTTGTATTGAAGTTTAATTAACCCTTGCCTTTGCTTCAGGGTCCAGAGCAAGCCTAGTCCCTAGTGGCAAGGTGGGAGTTGGCCTTTTCTCACAGACAGCTAGTGATAGGACAAGGGGAAATGGCCTCAAGTTGCACCAGGAGAGGTTCAGGTTGGATATTCAGAAAAATTTCTTTGCTGAAAGAGTGGTTAAGCATTGGAACAGGCTCCCCAGGGAAGTGGTGGAATCGTCCCTGGAAGTGTTCAAAAAACAAGTGGACGTTGCACTTTGTAGTATGGTTTAGTGGGCATGGAGGTATTAGGTCAAAGGTTGGACTTGATGATCTGGGAGATCTTTTCCAACCTTAATAATTCTACGATATTGCATATTTCTGTACAGTGTCACCTGGCATGGTTAGAAGTTCCCTGACCCTCTATAGAATTCCCTGATTACACATACTTCTAAATACAAGCAATCACTGAATGCTCAGATTAATATAAGCTTTCATATTATTCATCTTGATATCCCACTCACTGTGCATTACGTTTGAGTTATAGAACTTGGGATCATCCCTTTTAACACTGGCTGGGTTGCTGCAGTACTCCTCGATGTTATCCTCTAGGTACCAGCTCTTATTTTCATCGAACACAGCAAACATTGCCTGCTGCTCCCCATCTGCCTTTTTCTGAAAGACAATCAATACAGCAGTCAGATTTTATGAGCAGACACATGTATTAAGGACTCAGTCTTACAATCTTCCTTACTTACTATGGGAGAAACATAAGCTTCACCAGAGTCGTGGTAAGCATGATCCAAGGGCTGAGGAAAAGGGAGCAGGGGGTCCAAATTTTAAGTTGTGGTGGAGCACTGAGCAAGCCACTTGCACTGGTTATACACAGATGGTTTAAGACTGGGCTTTCTGTAAGAGTACCAGACTTCTGACTTGGCCCGAGCATATACTTTTGACATTTTTTTTCTCCCAAGTGATGTTGATGTCTTTGCCAAGCAACATTTTGATGAATGGCATGAGAACCACTCTCCCAGAACTCTCCCATGCTGTTTGGGTTGTTCTGGGTTAACTGATGTCTGAGATTGTCAGATGCTGTTGAGTTATATTTGTTACAGAAAGGGACCAGGTCTGATCTGAATGTCTTTAGAGTATGAAGATATAATAGCAGCAGGAAAATTTATTATCAAGTCTAGAGATAGACTTTCAAGTCAGGCTGACCTTTTGCTGATATGCTGCTCTTGCTAAGAAAAATATAATTCCTCTACTGCTACGGACAGTTAGAGGACCGTTTCTTTGAGTGATTTCTTCAGGAACCTATTGGTTTAATTGTTCTCTACAGAACAATTCTCTAAGGGAAGCAAAACCAAATTCACTGTAGATCAAATACCATTATTTGAGCCAAATCTGTCTCTCAGAGGTTGCCAAACATGTTACCTGCACACCCTTCTGTGTCAGTGCTTCACTTTTGCAAATCAGCAGTGGGCCTATCAGCCCAGAGGCTATATCTCTCTCAGTATTTACAGCACTATGATATAGCCTTGTAATACATTGAGCATCCTGTCGAGTGGGTTGGTCTGTTTTAGAGATTTTCCATTCGTAAGTGTACGTCTTCCCTGGTTCAACTCCTCTACTCTGGGTGTCATTGCCTAAGGAAAAACAAAGAAGAAGAACAATAATAACACAAACCGAGAGCCAGGTCTTAATATCAAGCTGCACCTTTCTAGGTGCAGTTAGGCCATTTCAAGCTGCCTTGAGATAACTGAATGAATTTTTTCTCTCTCTAAGATCATGAACAAGAACAGAAAACTAAGACACCATAAAAGGGTATTTGTCTCTGCTTTGCAGAAAATACCTTGGTGTCTCTATAAGGCAACACAACAGGTAAGCAGAGGCAGAGAACAGAACTGAAGTCTCCCAGTCATGCACATTCCTAGACACAGCATCTCCTTCAAAGCAACGAAACCATCCACAACAGTCAGTGATAGGCAAAATATATTTCACAAATTTTTTACTTGTGTGGTCCAGAGGATAATCAGCTCCTTCTGCATTCTTTGAAAGTGTCACTCCATGGAAGTAAATGCTGTAGGGTCGACTGGCCTTATTTTTGAATACAACCTATATTGATAGGCAAAAATAATAAAAAAAAAATTAGTATTCAATAAATCCTTGTCTGAATACATAACAAAGTTTCCACTATGGTAGAATTTGCCTGGTTTCAGCCCAGGAAGTGCCAGAAAGGCAAAGGGATGTAATAAATATTGTCTGATAATATAAACCCACAGTCTAAATGATGCTAGTACCCTGCTTCTAGACTTTGTAGAGCCCACTGAGTGAAGTTCAGATGCTTACACCTGGTCTCTGGAAGGTCTAAAAAGAACACTTGTTCTTCCACTTACTAGGCACACACTATCGCTGGAAATATGAAGTTATTGACTATACTTCTTCGTAACCTTCAACATGGGAGAAAACAAATTTAAAACCAAATCTTGTCCCCAGTTCCAAGACCCAATGTGGATATGCAAGGAAAAGGCAAAATGTCCTGTCTATTCTTGATGAAAACAGAAGGGGGGAAAAATAAAAAGGAAAAACCCAAAAATCAAAACATGATAAACCCAAATTCAGAGTCACATAGTCATTGTGGAAATTATGGAAATTAGAGGTCACAGAAATTTGTGATACATCATTAAGTGACAACAGAAAGACAAGTGGATGTGACAGCAGCACAAGTCTGTCAAGCAAATGCTTTGTAGTTTCATAGCATAACTTCATGAAAGAACATATGGAAATTGAGTACCATCATCTAACGCAGCCAGGAAAAAAAAAATCAACATAATACAGGAGGGACTCATGAAGTTTGGCCTCACATACAAATCCCCCCAGAAGTCTATCCAAGTTTAGCTTTTTTACCATTTTGGACCAATGTCAACATGTATTTTACAAAGAGTGTGAATGAAGCATGTTTATGTTGTAAAATAAAGCACAAACATGGAAAATATAGAGGGAATGCCAAAAAGTGCAAGCTAAACACTGTCACTTGTGATCATACCTTTTAATAGGGCAAATATTTATAACATTTGCTGGTTTTGACAAACAATACAAATCTAACTGGTTCTTTTGTATCTCTGCCCCAACGAAAATTATGCTACAGAATAAATAATATCTGCATTTATGTTACTTACTTTGACTTTGTCATTAAGTTGAGCTCTGATAACAGGGCCCAAGATCCCAGTTTCCTTTGGGCGGGGATTTTCCAGACGTTTTGTGAAGGTGGCATCAGTGTATTGCCTAAAAATAGCCTTTTTATACCTTTTACCTATGAGATTTGAGAAGTTGTCCAAGTGTTGTGTTTTATAGTGTCTTAAAAATAAAGGAAAAGACAAATGATTAGCAAAACTTGAATAGTAACATCTTTTAGAATACAAAATTAGTACTCAAGCAACTGGTAGAAGCTTCACTGCTTGAAAAAAAATCCAAACCCCAAAATGACCTAACGCTCTTCACCCCAAATTCTAACCTAAATTAGGTAAGAAGAATCTTGGACCATTACTTGTGTTTCAGTATCACATATGACCAATTAGTATCAGAGTTTACATTTAATTTAACAGGGTTTACATGCAAGAAAGAAATGAACTGAAGCATCAGATACATTTTCAAGGTAAGACAACAGAAATTACTGTTCTCCTTTTACAAAAGCATAGTTGAGCATAGAAAAAATAAACAATTTGCTTACAGTAGCAAAGCCTCCACGTGAAATAGGAACAGATAATCTTAATGCCAGTCAAGCACTATACAGTCAGTAGTGTTACACTGAGGTTTAAAACATTAAAATTTTTAATGCTGAGAGCAAAACTAGGATAAATACTGGGAAGTTACACAAAGTAACATGTTCATCATCACTTGCACTCCAAAAAAGGTTACTAAACAGGGATAAATTCTGTAGTTTTGAACAAAGGGGGGAAAATCAGAGCACTAAGGTGGTTAAGTAACTGTGTGACTAGCAGGAAAGATATAAAAGTTTGTTCCATACAGTCCAAGAGCAAATAAGGGAAGCAAATCATGCCAAAGGAGGAGGAATTATGTGAGCTCTATATTTCTAAGGAGGTATATGAGACTATAACCCTTACAGAATAAGCAATTTGTCTTGTTCTGCTTGATCCTTAAAGGTTCTTATGAATACCAGCTTGTAAAGGCTTGTAAAGACACGAATGGCACTGGGGAATTGACAAACTGCAAATTTAACCTTACAGTGCACTGGTAGCACTGTATACTAAAACATCATGTATGTTACAGAATTCCTTCTATTTATCTGAAGCTGAACAAAATAGCCCAATATGGTTACTTATTATGACTTCTACTACATCTACATTGATGCCATGTAAAGGTCATTTATAGAGAGATACCTCTTTTTCCCGGTCCCTAAACACTTTATTGCACTGAACTTCTAAAAACTTAATCTCCAGAAATATTCCCTCCCTCCCCTCCCTTTCCCTTCCTCTTAAGGATTATTTATTTTGGCAGAATTCATGTTAAAAAGTATTTTAGAAAATAGGCTTATATGCTACTTTGGGCAATTCCTAGAGTCAATTTCCTATTTTGGGCTCCCTTTGAGAGACAAAAGGAGGTGTCCACTTTTGGGCTCCTCAGCTAAGAAAGTCATTGACACTGGTGAGAGTCTAGTGGAGGGCCACCATGGTGATCAGAGAGAGAGAGCACTTGATATACAAGCAAAATCCAGATTTATTCAGTTGTGTGAAGACATAGCTAAGGGAGCATCTTATTTTTATCTTCAACTATCAAATTGAGTATTATAGAGAAAGCAGGACCAGACTCTTCTCAGAGTTGCATAGCTAAGAGATGAGACACAATGGACACAAGGTGCAACATGAGAAAGGCTGATTAGATATAAGGAAAAACTCTTTCACTGTGAGGTTGCAAAGGTGCCAAGAAAAGCTGACGGGTCCCTGTCCTTGGAGACAATGAAAATGCAACTGGATAAGGTCCTGTGCAACTGGATCCAACTTTGCCGTTGGATCCTCAGAGGCCCTCTCCAACCTGAATTATCCTGTGATTTCATGTTAATATTCCATATTATGTTCACAAAGTATTACTTTACCTATCAAGGCTGTCTGGAATAGTTGGGGCATAATCCCAAGTAACTTCTTCTGCAGCAATGAAATATTCCCAGTTTTTGACCATAAGACGTTCTTTATAGGAGAGCTGACTCCTCTTCACCTCTTTGTCCCCACAGTCTCTTACAGTGAGGTAACCATGCATTCCAGCTAATTGAGAAGAAACAGTACCACAGTGATTTCCCATTTGATGAGCTCTTACCACTCCAACTGTGTTTCTCATTCTTTTAGCTAAGGCTGCCAGTAAGCCTTTGTTCATCTGACTGCCATCTTTTTGGGCCTGAAAGCTACATTTTCCTGTTTCCCCCCCTAACCCAAACACATCTTCAGCTCTTATAAGACAGACATTTCTCTCATATTTTAAAACACTATTGCTGAAAGATACCACTTTCAGATGATAACAGCAAATATTTTCATCAGATTGAGTTGCCCTTAGCTGAAATTACTCAGTTTCTCAGGAAACAGGTGGTTCCTTACTCATTTTATAATGGTGCTTATCTGAACAGCTCACAGAAGCTTAGATGCTGGAGTATTGATTCACTGTTGCTCTGTGACCTGCACACAGCAGGTAAGTCTTTTAGTTCATCATGCATTCTTAATTTCAACAAAATGCCCAGTTCTCCAGTGCTTTCTTAGTGAAATTACAAAACCCCCTGAAACAGATTAACTGTACTGTTGCAAAACAGTAGAAGCTATTTGCGACATGAACAAGAGAAGGACAACTCTACAGGTGCCTAATAAATAGATGTTTCCTTGCCTTGCAGGTGCTTTTGGACAAGAGAAGATATGAGCCACCTTCCTTCCTCAGTCACTGTCATGTTTACTGTGGTTGATGCTCCTCCCACCAGGTTAATGGTAGAAACTCGGTGATGTCTTTGCTCCAAGGACTGGCCATTGATATGAATGGAGAAAATTTCTGGCTTGGAACTCATTCCTATCAAGTGCCAGCTAATGTTGTCATAAGCACAAGCCTCTAAATCTGAAAGAGACACAAGAATAGCGTTCAGAATACAGGAAAATCATTCAAGTCCCCTATGCACACTAAGTTTGAAGTGAATCTTCACTCAAAACACTAAAAAAAAAAAAGAAATCTGACTCCTGGGATCACTGTTTGCAACAAGATGAAGTTTCAGAAGGTTGTAAATGGAACAGATACCAAAATGTTGTATGTTAGTGAAAGATAGGTGTTTACATCTTATCTGGAAGTGACCACCTAACTTACAGTGAGGTGGCACAAAAGGAATGCCCTCTTTTGGAAAGCTGATCTGTCCTTGTTTGGGGGGTGAGAGGAGGAGCAGGGCAGGGAAAGAGGCAAACAAAGCAAGGATCCAAGCTACAGAATGACATGGTATCTAGTGACAGTAACTACCCTAACCAATGTTTGCTTAAAAAAACCACTTAAGACACCCTTTTGTATTTGCTCAATGGATGGGAGAGAGATATAAAAGTAGATCCTTAGGAGAACAAGGGAAAAACACTAGCAATAAAATAGCCCCATTACCACCTTCCTAGTCTTCTCACTTACTGGTAATTGACTTTCTACTTCCAGGAAGTTCTTCACCTAGTATGTTCTATATGCTGTAAAACAAACCACTTAACCACATTACTCTCCCCCCATCAGCTGAGTAAAAAATTGAGGGAATTTAATTTCTTTTTAGAGTTAATAATCCTGTTCTTCAAGCAGAATACTTCTAAGAAGTAATCTTATTGTTCCTATCAGCAATTTGTCATGACTTCCTTCCAGCAACACAGCTTTTATTCTAGAATTTAGATGCTCACAGACACATTCTAAAAAAAGGCTACAGCCTTTTTCTACCATTTCTTCACATTCCTATTTACATGCATGAAAAGCAAATAAAGGTAATATTCAATGTTCATCAATGCTAATTTCATTTCACACAAGCCTGAACAGTACCTGGTAATGTTCCATCAGTATAGCCATTAATTGTGTACTTGACTGATGCTGATTTTTGCCAACTCTTGTTTTCATCAAACACACCAAACATCAGTACATACTCCCTGTCAAAAAGTTTCTGTGACCCATCCTCATTTAGGCTTCCTATGAAGGAGAAACAACAGGTTTCATTTTGAAGCAGAAGCAAAGCAGTTTTCACATCCATGCAGTTGCATTCATGTATATTTAATAGCTTGTTCCCCTGTTACCATGTAATGGCAGAGCCTGACCAAAATAAGACCTTGAGAACACTCATAACATGATTTTATTTCTGAAAGTACTTTTGGGTTGGGTAACCACAAAATCAAAAGTCTGTAATATCCCAGAAGAGATAAACACCATGCAATGAATTGTGTCAGACATTTCTGGCAATGTGCTGTAGGGATTGCCTTAATGAATGGGAGTGCCAAACACCTTCTGTTCACAATCAGGTGCTGCCCTCCCTTTTGAGACTGTGAGGCACAGAGAACGATGGCAGAGTCACCAGCAGTGGAACAGTACCTTTTCAAGAACTACACTGAGGGTAATCGGCACTTTTAAAAAGCTTAAAACTCACCAAACAACATTTACATACAAAAGACTTCAACAGATACTACTGAAACAGATCAGGTACAATAAATTGTCCAGTTGATTTTGTGATCAGGTACAATAAATTGTCCAGTTGATTTTGTGATACAGGTGCAAATTCTATCAAGAAGCAGAATTCATTCTGGACATGTCACACAGAACTGGTGTTATTTTACTGATCTTTCTGTGGATTGCTCACATCAAAAACTTCCATTTGCTACTTTCAGTACATAATCTGATACCTCTGGACTGCAGGGACTAAAAATTTGGGAACTTGTTGATAATTCTATTTAGGAAAAGAGGCAGTGGAAGCAATTATCTTTAATACAATCCCTTTTATTTATGAGAGTCCTGTTTTCTTTCATAAAAGAAGGCTCAAATCAACAGAGGAATTTATTTACTTGTCATGCAAAGAACATTCAGGCAGCGCTTTAACTCAAAAGTCCACTTCTTACAACCTTCACCACCTATGCTGCTCTTAATGTGTCCGGATGTGATGAGTTGACTGCAACGAGCAGCCAAACACACACACAGCCACTTCAGTGCCTTCCCATCCTCAATAGGACAGGAGAGAAAACAGGAAGAACAAAAATTAGTAAACTCATGGGTCAATAAAGATAGTTCAAAGGTGAAGGAAGATGGATAAAAAACAAGCAACACAGAAGAAATCACTCATTATCTCCCACAAGCTGGCTGACACCCAGGAACAGCCACCCTGGAAGTCAACAAGTCAACACGCCCCCATTCTCCCCACATTGCTGCTTCTTCCTCCACCTCCATTTTTTATTGGATAATGATGTTGTATGGTAGAAAATATCCTTTTGGCCTATTTGGTTCACCTGTCCAGACGGGTCCCTTCTCAACCTCTTGTCCACCCCCAGCCAACTAACTGGGGAAGTCTGAGCAGGAAAAAGAGAAAGCCTTGACACTGTGCAAGCTCTGCTCAGCAATAGCTCTAGCATGGGTGGGTATATTATCAATGCTATTTAGCCACAAATCCAAAACACAGCACCATATTTGCTGCTGTGAAGAAAATTACCTCCATACCAGGCAGAACAAACACACAGATATATTGCACACCTGCCATATACAGGGCCCAGTTGAAGCAACTGTGTTCAGAAATCTTAAAAATGTGCATAGTGAGCTGTTTGTCTTTGCTCTAGCTAGAAACATATGGTCAAATTGGCTTTAAGGTACTGGTCAAACATATTCAAATTCATATCCAGCAGAAGCCCACAATATATGCATGAATTCGAGAAGCCTGAAAAGGAAATAATTTCAAAGTAATTGTCCAGATTAGCTCCACCAGAATACCATGAAATGCATATAATCACAGAAACACAGAGAAAGAAATGAAACCCTAAGAAACTAGGAAAATAACAAGTCCTAGATAATACTAAAAGCACCAATTCTCAAAAAAACCCACAAACAACCAAAGCAGAAGGAAGATAATTAATAGTAATGCCACTCCTTTAAGGTAATATAATGGGTATCTATCAGTCAGGAGAGTGTTCTTGTGTAACCCCACACCAAACTAACTTTATGTTTACTTTCAGGAAAACTTTGAGGTCCAAGTCCATGCAGTCTGCAGTCTACAGTCTATACAAAATTTTTGACTCAAACTGCAGAAAGAGGATCGAGTCAAATAACTCACAGTGCTTTCACTATAACAAGGATATACAACTTGGAAAAACTTATAATTTAAGGGACCAGCAAGAAGTTTAAGTAGCTTACAGGATGGCGTACTGTTTCAAATGTCCCTCAAACCAGTGGTATGTATCTAGCAGCTATTTACAAATCCTACAAGATACCAGATTAGTGGAGATGGAATTCAATGGTTCAGACTGCTAAAATCTAAAGTCTCTGATTGCATGCAAAAACAATTTTAAGACTTATAATCTGTTCAAATTTGTCCATATTTTCAAATGACTAGCAAAAGACATATTGCTCTGCAATTTTAAGCTCTTACAGAAGAGAGAATGCTCCAGGCTCTTGATCAGATAGCCTTTAAAAGACATGGGTAAAACTATTATTTCTTGCCTTATTCTCTGAAGTGGCTGAATCATTTTGAATGAAGTTTTAAAAAGTATATATTCTAAGACAGGCAATTTGAGGTCATATATTTAGCAGTTAAGCAACTGAAAATGCAATCAATACAGGCAAATGTATCTATTTAATAATGCTCTCTGCACATCCTATAATTATAGGATGCATGAAAGCTGGCATTTAAAAACTTTAATATCTAAAAGAATGATGTTAAAACCCATTTATTTTACACTGAATGTAAAAATGTGAAAAAGAAAATAATGTATCTTCCCTCAATATCATACAGCCTTAACTTTGTTAAGAAATGAAACTATTACCTCATGGTAGTCTTAAAGCATTTCATTACCTTTCTTACAGATAAGCAGTGCTCCAATCAAACCAGAGTTAAAATCCACTGTCATGTTCACATGAGAATAATAAGCATAAGTAAGACAAGGAAGGTCAGCTTCTCTTGGACCAACTTCTTCTGATATATCCCACACATATGTATAGACCTGGCCTGGAAGTACAGCATCATCTCGTTTTTCTGCAAATGATGTTCTGTCATCATACAGGGAGCCTGCCAAGAAAAGAGTCAGTAGGGTGGCATGAAGACAAAGAGCAATTAAAACAGCTTGAATATCCTCCTACAATCAGTTCCAAAAGCTTTGTGTCTTGCCTATATGATACTTCAGCTTCAAACAGATAACTCATGATTCCACTCACACTGGGGAGAGTAGCATGGGGAGAGTAGCTACCCCACCATCCTGACGGATAAAAGATTTCCTAGAACTGTCACCACTGTCAAAAGGTTGGGCTCTTCATTAGTCTGACTAAGCTTCAGCCTCTGCCCACTGATGCTCTGCAGAGGAATGCTGCTCACTTTGTCACCTTCCTCAATGTCATAAAGCCACTGTGTGGGCTGGCATTGCCTTGCTGCCTTAGGCCTTTTGTACACTGCATTTCCAGATAATGAGCAGTAATGGCTCATATCTGTTCCTGCCATATCCAACAGATTTGCAATATGACAAAGGGGAGCCAGAGAATCAAAATCCTAGGTGCAAGAGGCACATTAATAAGTCAAACTGAACCACCTATCACTTCCCATGAGATGTTCGACTCTGAGATGGGGTTGCAAAACTCTTTTTGTACCCACACAGCAAACAAAGCCTTGAATAAATTTGTAAACTGCAGGTCAGAGCTCTGCCTCAGTACCCAGGGCAGGGCAATCCAAGAAGCACGAGCAATCAAACTCGCTTTGTGCTGGTGCAGACATTTTACTGTTAATTTAGTCATAGTTTATGATCTCTTTTTGCTCGTCTCATGAGGGTTCCAGGAGCAAAACACCACAAGGCTGAGCATTAAGTGCTGAGTATCACAGCAGCACGATCAGCATTGTTAAATGCCTTTACCAATAATGCTTTGATGTATGCTATTGAAAGGGATTTGGAAAAGGTTTTAACACCTGTATTTAAGAGTTTACATGTCCCAAAATAAAATATTTTGCAATTACATGGGGGTGCACCAATGACCTCCAGAAGTACCTTCCAACCTTAACCACTCTGCGATTCTGTGGAACAGTGTCAGCACACAGGCAGCTGGTCAGGAGACTGCACATGTCAGGTGACACTAATATTCCTAGACACTAATATTCCTGGACAGTGTATTATTAGATTCTAATAATACACTGATGAACAAGAAAGGAGCTAACAATGGATGTGATGTTTCAACCCAGGATCAACACATATTTGTGCTACATGTATCCTCTAACATCCGTCTGGACCTCTCTCAATATTTCATGCAGTACTTTACAAGTAAATGAACAAAAAACAGAGTTTTTACAGCATTTACCTTCTTCATGTTTGCTGTAAACTAGGCCTTGGGGATGAATACTGACTGGCTTGTCAGCCATATTTTTAAGGTGAACTACTAGAGTATCTCCCACTTCAGCACGCAGAGTTGGTCCCAGAAGTCCTGTAGTTATTTAAGACAGAGGAAAATATGAGCAAAGCACTATGGTTAGTGTAACAAAGAATTCTCTCCCCCATTAAGAAATATCAGCTCGCAAAGTATAAGTTGCAAAATTGATACAAAGAATGTAATATCACTGCAATGAAGATTTGCCCGTAAAAAGGCATATGGGGATTTAAATCCTGCAGCTCTTAGCCAAGAATGTTATAAATTGTATATCTTGTAACTTGCAGTTAAAAATCACAGGAAATAATAGATTGGGGGAAGGAGGGAAGTTATTTCCAGATACAAAAAAATTATCAAAAGATTCATGTTGAGGTTCATTAGAAATTTATAGCTATTCTTCATATACAATTTAATTAAACAGTTTTAGGAAGACAGACATTTTACAGTTTAAGACTTTAGAGAAAGGCATTCAAGCACATTTCTCTGAGTAGCACTCTCAATGCCAGAAGTCACAGAACAAAAAGATCTTTCCATCCCAAAATGTTATCCAAATAAATAATCAGATCCATGTTGCAAATTTCTTGAGGCATTTCCTGCAAAAGGTTTCAAGAGGAGCTTTTATCCCTACTCCCCATGTTGCAAAAATAAGCAATGGATGAAACTGCTATGACAACTTTTGGCTTATTAGGCTCTTTTCTTGTAAACTATTTTGTAAATTAGAAAGAAGCAGATTTGGAAAACATGGGAGAACAAATAAAACTGAAAGGAATCAGATCATAGACTAGGTCTTTCAGGGCAACTTGTCATAATTTCATATCAGCAACCTCACACGCATTTACTTTGAAATCTAAATCTGAACACACAACATCTGAAATTATTTTATCTATTAACATGAAACCCAGACAGACTACATAAGCATTCTGCCTAAGTACCAGAGCACAAGTACCATACTTATGTATGGCATGAGTATGAGAACTTGCTTCCATCCACTTAAAACATCTGCAAGCAGTAACAGGCACAAAGGCAAGGGGACATCTTTCACACTCATCCTTAGAGTTTTTCCTTTTCACTGATCTATCAGAAACATACTTAGCCTCAGGCCTTGGGCTCTTTCCATGTGAATTTACAGTGACACCATTGTGACAGTGCCATACAAATCTAAATGCATATGGGAAGTCTCATCAGATGCTGAAAACAAAGGGAGCAACTTTGTACACTGCAATTAATTTGCAGACAGTCACAGCCTCTGAGAGTCCAGCCTCTCTATGGCCTTTGAAAGCCTCGTGCACTGTGGAGACCTCATCCTCTGTGCTTATTTGGTTCATGTGCAAACAATGGACACAGAAATACAACCTTGCTTAGGTTGTCACTGGATTTAAAACAAGCAACAAACAAAAATACTCAGAACATTTCCTTCCTGTTTACCTGCAAATGTATTTGCTGGCTTTTCTTTTTTAAAATCCCCTTCATATTCTCTGTAAGAAATTTTCTTAAACACAGGATGTGGGTGTTCCAATCTGAAACCAAAAGAGTTACAAAAAAAAACTTTGAAAGGACAAAGATTCTAAGAGATGCCATTGCTGCTTAATGGATATTCTCAGAAAATGAAGCCTGGAATTACATTTAATCACTTGCACATTTTGCTAAAGGCAAATCACACAGTCTAACTCTTCGTAGTGTCTTCTTCCTTCTTACTCTATTGTAACTATGATGTTCCTGAGCTAGATCATTTCATATGGGACATTCAATTACAGTACCTAGCACAGTTCACCCCTGATTTTGCTGGTGGTATCTGTAGGTCTTCTTGATTCTGGGATGAAGATGTCTTTGTTTTGTCCAAGACACAGATGAAGATGTCTCGACCATGTTTAAACTAGAAAGCATCTGACAAAACACAGTGAAAGAAACCTGACTTTCTTTTTACTCAGCCCCATGCTTGAACTTCAAGACTCACCAGAAGGATTCTACAACAGCATTAACAGCAAGCTCCTGTCACAGCAATGACCTTGGAGGCAAGCACAAAATTCTCCTCTGACAACAATTAAGGATCTCACAGCAAGTTAGAAAATGAGAAACACTGCAAGTGCCCTTAGTCTTCTTACATAAATAATTTGGCACCCAGTAGACCACACAATGTTTTCTTAGAAAATATTTAAGCAAACAGAAGGAAACCAGCACACCAAACTTTTGTAATGGAAATAATGATGAGAAGAGGGCTGGAGGGATAATAGCCTTTCACATTTATTGGTTGATTTATTTTAGTATGTATGATGACTGAATCCAACAGTAATTACACTTGCTTTCTTTGGAATGCCATTTCAGTCACATTTGACAGTAGGGAGCTGATGGTCTGCTCAAGCATGGAGAGGCTGAGCAGAGATATCACAGGGAGTTCACTTCAGTGACATCCAGGGTCCATAAGGGGGAGATCTCTTTTTGAGAGATCTTCTGTAAATTCCTCTGTGACACTCACTCACAATAGCAGAATCAGGCAGAAGCAGGTCGTGTTTCAATCCATTCCCCACTTGTTAGTCACTGATAAAACTTTAACTGTTTAAAGAGAAGGACCTGATCCATAACCTGCATTGACAAGTGCTGCCCTAACGTGGCAATGTTCAATAGGATATGCACGTAAGACCAAGGGGTGAAAGAGGAAATTTATCAGTGCTAATTGTACAGCTAGAAGGAACAAAATACAGAGCTCACTAACACTTCAGAAATCTCAGACCGCAGGCATAGTTACATAACTTTTAGGAACTGCAGCAGCAACACTGCATGCACAGAATAATACATTTTCACTTTGCTCTTAAGTGCCTTATAAATATCACTTGTACATAGTAACAAACCTCTACGAAGGTAAGACCAATACTCAGAGAAGTTAGGTATCCTTTTCTAGTCTGTATGATCAGAAAATTAAGAAAAAAGTTCAGGAAGAATCCATTTTCTTTTCAGCCTCTCTTCAGTTTTTAGAACTAAAAGCAGCAAAGTATCAGATTCTTACCACTGTATTTAGACATTCAGTTTGTACTGAAACTAGCACAAGTTACAAATCCCAATGCCTTTGGAATCCAAGCCATTAGCTTTTTCTCAGTGAGTATCTTTGTATTGGGTTTTTTGGGGGGACGTTGCTGGGGGCTTTTTTGTTTGTTTGTTTGCTTTGTTTTTAAGTTAAATTTCTATAAGCTCTACAAAATTCATTGGTCATTTGGGATGGGACTTGCTCTAAATATTTATGACAGATAACTCAATAGGCTTTGTGTATGAAATATTCCTGAGTTATCCCAGAGTACTTCAACTGAGGTTTGAGACAGTCTTGTGAGTCTGTACTGCATGAAACAGTCTATCCACAACGTGACATTTAACGAAACAGCAGTTGATGCTTATATTGATGCACCCAGTGCAGAAGGGAATGAAGTTCTAAACAGTAAGTTCACATGCCCAGGTCAATACTTAAATGACATTTGGCTTCATGTTCCTACATTTAAATCCCATTTTCTTCTGTCTTGCCAGTTTGACATTATGCTTATACCAGCTGTATTTAATTTCCAAGTGGGGTTTTAGAAATCACAGAAACTTTGTTTTAATTAAGTCTTGAGAAAAAGAACAGTTATAAAGTCACAGTCTGAATTGGAAATATCTTTTCCATATTATCCCAAAACACAATACATGTTTAGAAGAAAAAAATTACAAACACAAAAAATAAGGAAAACAAGTAATTCACCAATATATATAAAAAAGCAGCAGCATCCAAATATACTTTCAATGTAGGAGAACAAGTAATTTTAAATTAATTTTAATATTTAATTTTTAGTAATTTTTTTGCCTAATTTAAGCAGAATTCTAAATTACATCCACATTCTGTACTCTGTAGCATTGTACTTGCAGTGTTTATAATCCTAAGGATAACAGTGGTAAAACAAATAACATATTTTATATGCTTGATTGGTGTATGCAGGTAGGCTGGCCATTCTGCAATGCCCTCTGAAAAAAAATGAAATTAGTAGTTTCACTTAACAAAGTATAGCAATGCTTGATCCTTTACTCGGCAGAACTCAGGACGTACATCTCACAAAACTACTGAACAACTCAGAAACAACATAGCTAGTTCCAAAGTTCATCAGGCTTTGATTTCAGTGAAAGTGACAGTATCCAAACTGGAACATATTTATTCCTTCAGCAAATTCTAAAACATGATAATTTTTGAAATCTTACAAACCATGGCTCAACTTAACATTGCTCAAAATCCATATACCTAAAATAAATACCTTAGAAAACCATGAGCAACAAGCACTGACCTACACAGAAGATGACAAAAGCAAGACCTGGAACATATTTAACAAAAGCACTCTGAAAATATAAAAATAATTCTATCCACTAATGAAGCAAATAAAAAGGAGCTTTTAATACTTCACTGGCTCTAGTTCAGATCATGCTGTTTAAAGTAAATCAAGCTCCTCTGAATTCAACAGGCTCTAAAGTCCTCCTGGTCTCTAGAATTCCACAGGAGACAGGAGACACAAACCACTTTTCAGTCACAAGGAAGGACTAGTTTTATCCTTCTTATTCTGTACTTTGTTACCTGGACTTTTCCTCAGATTCCAGTTTGTAGGTCCAGCTAGTGATCTGAGCAGCTATATAGTGCTCCCTGACCTTCACAGCTCCCGCCACACGTTTCTCTGAGTCTGGCCACCACGAACCCAGCACAAGCAAGAGAAACAGACCCATGCAGTGCAGTGTCATGGTACAGATGCCTGTTGATGCTGCTCTGGAGGACAAGGCAGAAACTGCTGCTTTTATTGCTGTTGCTGCTTCTAACTTCCCCTCAGAAATGAAATAATTATGATGCAAGAGGGTAACAGCATTTGCTACGCTCAGGTCATTGCTCTTCACCTCCTCCTCCCCTTACTGACAGGGATCCAAAAGAGATAAAAAACTGTTTGAACTACCTTCCTTCCCCTCCTCCACATCACCTTCAGCAAGGGACAAGCACCAAGGAGGAGCAGCCAAAGCCCCACTACAGACTGTGGTTGGGTCACTGTGTACTGAAGCAGCAGGATATCAGAGGCAGAAGACAATTATTTGGATTACTTCAATTACAGGATGTTTGACTTGCATGGTTAGGAAGAAGGGGGGGCATACTTTCTGTCTTCCCAGAAAACAGAAACCCACTGATGGAAATTTCCCAGGTAGATGCTACGCTTCCTAAGAAATAATTCCCAGTTTAAAAGCAAAATGCTGAGGCATTAGGTGTGGGAACTAGAAGTGGGTGCAGAGCTAAATCTAGTTCACGTCACCATGTACTGCATAGTAGCAAGCCAGTAACCTTTCCAAACATGTTGTCAGCTTCAGTCTGGTTCCCACTACACTCCCAAATACCTCAGGTAATGGGTAACGAATGGGCTTCTCAGTGGCAGCTAACAGGTCAGCCTGGAGACTTTTCATCTAGTCTTGACTACGGTCTGTTGACATTTATCTAATGAGAAATCATTAGGAAAATACCTTTCGATAAGCTCATCACTGATGTCACAAAAAATGTTTCCCTGCTTTTGCCAGTGCTGAGAAGTTTGTCAAAACAAGAAAATTGTTGATCATGTTTCCTGCATGCTCAATTACTCAAAAAAATAAAAATCCCTATCTATTTTTTTCATGGACAGAAGATGAAAACAACTTTTTCAATAATGTTTTGCTAATGTTTTCATGAAAAAATTACCTAAACCATCAAATCAAAATAATTCTACTCCAGAACTAGACAAAAAGGACAACATTTTCTCAGAGTACTTCTAAAGAAAACCTGACCAGTTCTTGATATATTGTTTAAAAGCAGAATGGCCTAAGTAGTAGCTTGGTTAATTCTATCCAAACTGTATGATACCATATGGCCTTAGAACAAATAGGGAAGATGGTTGGGAAAAAAAAAAATGATGAAGATAAATAGCTAAATGCTCCCTACCAAACTTCAGGGTCATTTCATACTTAAACCTGAAAGCAATTATGATCACTTAGACAGCATAAGACTACAGACATGGTGGTATATTTTTCACTTTAAGCAAGTCTTCCTGTGATTCTGTTTAATGAACTGTTTGCATTTGAAATTTCCACTATAAGTAGATTTCTAATAATTCTTCCCTGTAATAAAAAGCCAAAATATTGCAGGCTAGAAATTAATACCCAGAATACTTGTTTAATCCCCCTTGCTTTGTGTCTGTGAGTTGGGCATCATTAAAGCTGACATCAATTTGTTATTTCTCTTTCATCAATTTTTATGAATTTGGGAGTTGTATTTTTAAATTTCTTAGTCCATGAATAATGCAGTACCAATCTAAAGGTAAAAGTAATTACTTTTTTACGGGTGACTGATAATACTGACAGTTTTAAAGAACAGTATAACATTAGATTAGATATACTTTCCATTAAGCTACATTGATTACTATGTATTACCCTTTTTTAACGCTTTAAGAACAAGCAGTCCAACAATGGCTACTTCCTTATTTTCTCCTCTTCCCATGCTCCTAGTATCAATATGAAATTGAGCTGATTGAAATCATCTGGTTCAGTCTTGTTTGTTTTTTTTTCTTTTATTTAAGCTACTATATCACATTGTCTCTAGGCTTCAGGAAGTTTCACAGTGTTCTGAAAATCATTATTAATAATCCAAAGACTTTGTTCCCTTCCACCTGACCACTAATTTCTAATATCTGCAATTATATCCTCTTGTCTGATGTGGTGAAAGTCTAATACATACATATAATTTTTTTAGTTAGCATTGGTTACCTGCAAGCTAATACTATTAGTCACAGGACAAGTGACTACAGAAGATGTTAGTCAGGCTGAAGTCTTCCAAGATAATGCAGTTTTACTGGCTACTCATATATTTAGCTGTTATCTTTTTTTCTACTTCACGACACTTCACATGTTGCAAACTTCATATTTTATCCTCACTGCCTACCCACATGTTCAAATGTAAATTACATTTCACCAGCAACATCAAAAGATCATGTCATCAAAAGCCATGCACAGAGGAGTGTGGGTCTAGTCCAGGATGGCAAGACAATCTCTGCAGCACAATGAGCAATGCTGTTCCCAAAACAAAGCAGTACCTTTGGGATGTACAGAAATGCCAAATGAAAACAAAGCATGGAAAGAGAAGCATAAGCAATACCTTTTAACACTAAAAGTGGGTCTGCATCTTCTAACTGGGTGAGATTACTGTCTGTTCTGACACCTAGTAATTATAAACTTGATTCTTGTTATGCTACATGTGAAAACATACTAGAAGAGGATGCTCCCAGTCCTGCTCTAAAGCTGACCTGTAAAATTAACTGGCATTTCCAGTTTTGCACCCAGAACAGCCTAGGCTGAGCCCGAGAAATTAAGAATAGATCTTTCCAAAGAGTGGAAGAGTACTGATATACAACTTTCTGCAAATTATACATTCTGACCCACGACAAACTTGGATCTACTTCATCACAAACACTGTCCTAAGTGCCAGCGGGCACTCATATCCTGATGGCTGACATCAGTTTTCACAATTGTATTACAGTGATGAGGAGGGAGATGGAGATCATATAGAGAGGAAAGAAAAGGTTGTAAAACAATTCTGGAATTGGTTGCTAATAATGCCCCAGCAGAGATCTATCTCTGTGTCTCTCATCCAAACACACGAATCAATGCGCAGTGGTCCAGCGAGCGCACTTTGTTTAGTGCAGAGTGGACGGATTTCATGGGCAAACAAGGAGTTAATTATTGATCAGCAGTGAACACGTGCTTCTGAAGTAGGTAAAAGACAGAGGGGGCACTTACCAAATCTTCCAGGCAGAACTGGGAACAGAAACCATCTTCACTTCTGCAAGTAGGCCCTAAAGCCAAGAAAGGTTAATCTGTGAAATAGCACATTTTAGAAGTTTAAAGTAGGTGTGCTGTGCCAAAAAACCACATGAGCAGGCAAAAAGAAAAGATGGTAGAGAAACTTTGGCTTTCTTTCAGATAGCAACTTATACAAAAGGAAGATGTGTATGTGTTTTGGTGACAGCCCTCACAAGAACACATTCTGTTAAGGGAAGGCAGGCTGTGTGACTTCTGTGTTCATAAACACACTAGAAGGTAGTAAGAACTCAGAAGGGTGTTTCATATTTCCCTGGCACTACAGGGTTCAAGAAGACAGATAATCATGTTGATTTAAACCTAAATACATTCACAAGTTTTAAACCTGTATTTTTCCCTAGGAGGAAAGCACGTGTCCTTTGTTAGAACTGAGTGTTTCTTCAATCAATGTTTGCCAAAAACAATTATTTAGCAGGACTCAAAACTATTTGCATAGAAATGCTGAATTCAATGCAGTTTCAGAGAAAAAGAAATATGTTTATTTTCTAAGTACTATAAAACGTAATTTCAGTGCTTTAACAAATTTGTCTAAGACCATTGACTCGTGGTCTGAAAAAAAAAATCCTTTTAATGGACAAAAAGAGAAGAGGATACACTAGCTTCCTGTCTTCAAAAACTGCATTAATGATGTGTTGTTCAAAATTTTGGACTGACTCAAACAAAATTTTTTTTTTCCCTCTGTGTGTTTAATTTTCATCAGAAAATTTCCAGTTTGGCTCGAGAAAGAATTTTGCTCCTACTCAATGTTTGTGTTCTCTCTGTTCCAGTTTGTCTTCTTTACTAAGAGATTTCTGTATTTGCCCAGGCTTACAACTGATATGCAACACGGGAGCAGCTGCCTTCATGCTAAGTCAGTCTAGCAGCATATTCAACTTGGATTTCTTTCTGTAGAGAATAACAACAGTAAGGGTATCAGTGCAACAGTTTGCAACTAGGAAGATTTGCATCTTTTTATCATAAAACCTTGCTGCAAATGAAACTGGATTATCAAAAACAAAAAGAGAGCCTCTTATCAAGTTGTATACATACCTACTTCCAACAATAGGTACGATATTCTGGACTAATTAAATTTTTCTTCTTTCATATAGTTGAATTTTCCACATCCAGGTTTGGGGTGGTTTTTTTTTTTTTCAAATAGTAGACTTCGAACACTTCTAAGAAGTTAGTAGCAGAGAAAGTTATTTTCCAATAGAAAAGCAGATAGGTGTGTTTCTTTCTGAAACATGAAATCAGTAAGCTTTTAGCATAAGACAGTAAATTGTATCTGTCCCTACAGACTTCACCACACAGACAAATTCAGGGCAGTCTAGTTCTCCAGCAGTGGCTCAGGTTGTTTGATAAACAAGCTGGTTAAACAAGCTCCATTTTCCCATATGTAAAAATGCAGCCACAGAAGGACAAAGTTGAAATTACCCTGTTTGTTTAAACAGTATTTCCACCCTCCATTATTTATAGCTTAGACTTCGATTAGACTTTTAGAAGACTAAATACAGGACTGAACTTCCCACATATTGCTTGGAATTTACTGCTTTGGGTTTTTTTCTCTTCTACACTTGTTTTTTATCATGAGCAAGTATTTTTTGGTATTTTAAAAGCATTTCATGTAAATTGAGGACTAGGTATCTTAAGTTTGACCATAGAGCTTGTGATGTTTATTATTTTACACTTTTGTGAGGTTATCCCCTTTGCACCACAACCCATTCCTTGTGCATAACTTTCAGATTCAGTACAATCAAAATTTCACCCACATCTTTGCTGCATGCAGCACCTGTAAAGGGGAATGTACTCCAAGTTCAAGATCAAGAGACAGAGATCTAGAAGGCAAATAGAACCACAAGAGCTGTAAGATGTGCAGTAGGAAAGTGGACTGCAGCACAGCAGAACTTCTCAAAAGCTATTCTGATGCAGAGACAAAATTCAGATCATTAATGACCATGTAGGATTTGACAGAAGCTATAACTGAGGTTTACTAGGTTTGCATATGTTTATAGCAGTTCCTACAGCAGCAATATTCAGTTCTATCAGGAATTTTAAGTATTAGTCCCAAAAGAAGAGGACGACTAAGGTACAGTACAATTGCTGCAAGTGTACCCAGGTCAAATTTGCTTGCTCAGGTACAGCCACTTTGATATGCAGCCAAGCAGAGCACCACATATGAGTCACCAAGCTTTGGGTTTTGTAACAGCAGACATTTCTGTGCTAAGAACGCTGTCAGGCATTAAATATCATGGTGCTGATGGAAGACATTGGCTAGTTCTCTTCAGTTCTGCTGCACCTCTGTTGTTCTGCTTGGGTCAGAGAAAAAGGCCTTCATTGGTTTATACTTTTTCTTAAAAGAAAAATAAAAAAATCACACCACTTACTTCCATCAACAGCTCAACAAGGAAGAATGTGATATTTGACAACTTACTGGAGACTGGTGAAACTAATTCACCTTCCTAAAGACGAATAGACACCTTTTAGGAGAAGGATGTTTCAAAAGATTCTGACGCAGCAGAGGAAAAAAATATACATCATCATTATTAGTTATTTTAAGTCCTACTCCCTCTCTTTGCTCCCCTCCAAACTCCCCCCTTTATTGGGTGGAGGACAGCTACTTCCTTTGTTACCAGAAAGCCCAAAACATCTTTGATATTAGTCTGATAGGAAAAATCCTATGGCATGACTCAGTGGGTGTGGTTAAGTTTTAACAGGTTTCAGCTCACTTACATAGACATTGCCTAAGATATAGTCCAAAAAAGAGGAAGTGAAGATAGATATCAAAAGAGGAAAGCCAGTTTAAGCATAGAATGCAGAACTGATTACAGGCTCTCATGTAAGTAAGAGCATGGTACAGAGGACAGCCAAAACAGGGACCAGTTGTGCCAGGGCAGGGACCAAACTTCCTACCCACAACAGCAAATTCAGTCCACTGGAGAAACCTAACTTCTTGCAGAACACAAGATGGATGTTTGGGAGACAAAGATGCTGTCCTAAAAGCCAGTTTAAGTGAACCTAATGAGTATGAATATATACACATACGTATAGTGAGAGATGATGGTCCTATCCTCCCATTTGCATTAATAAAAACCTTAACATTTTACAGTGCAGAAAGTGGCTGCTGAAGCCTGGACGCATCTGCAATATCTGAATTCATAAATAACTCAGTTTATGTTTACTCCAAAGAGGAAACCATGCTATTAGACTACCAATTAGTGCCGGTGAGGCACACAAATAATCAAGATTGAACCTTGCTCTGCCACTGCAACCCTCTCCCTTTACCCTCAAGCTGTAATTTCATCAATAAGACTATCCTTGTCTTTATTAGAAGAACAGACTACATACCAATATTCCTGCTTTGTCTCCCAAAACATTCCATCTCAAAACACTAGTCTTGCTCAAGTGTAAATCTAAACCAACTTTCAAAGATTGGTTAGTTACAGTTATTTTAGTTTAAGATGTAGTCAAACTTTCCTAACAAGACAATCACTCATTTTGTTCAGCTATCAAAATCCTCCTCCACATAGAGGAAACATACCGCTCATAGGCAGGGAATAAACCCACATAACTCTAAGTGAATTTAAATAGGAGAGGAGAAAAAAAAAAGAAAATTCACATTTTCAGGAATCAGCAATGAAGCTAAAAGTATTAGGCTTCTACTATAAAAGTAGATTTCAGTTTCCAACATACACAAAAATAGTCTTCTGATGAAAGGAAATTGAAGGAATCATGGAGAAAAAAAATCCCACTTCTTAGTGCAGCGTCTGTATCGGAATGAACGTGATTTATTTATATTACACACAAAGATTTTTATTAAAAAGGCTGGTAATGGAACATTTTATTTTAATGCATCAAGTTGATAAAAGATTAGTTACAGAAATTGTGTATAATGTTGTGTAAGTCACATGGATGGGTTATTTAAAAAAAGATTTTATAATTAGAGGAGTACATCTTTTATTTTAGTTACATTGTAAAGTGCCTCGTGTAGTCATATTCTATTGTTGGAATGACCGCCTGTACAAATTTCAAGAAAATAAGAAGGTACCTGAGTTTCATATTAAGGAAAATGTACAGTAGCTAGAAATCCTGTAAAACAAATCAGAATTCACATTCAGTGATCAGCTCAACAGTATTTCTTGCTAATAGGAAAATAACACCTAGCAATTATGCAGTTAGAGACTGGGAAATTATACAGCAGAATTCTGGTAATGACATCCAATGCTTGACCAAACATACAGATCTTCCTGTTTTAAGTTAAGAGAGGGAAACAGGAGTGATTTTCAATAAATCTTGCAGACACCACACAAACATTTACAATACTATTTACATACTTAGTATTTGTAAACAAATGCCAAGGTGAATTTCACCCAGCAAGGCTAATCCCTAGCTACCCTCCTGGAGTGGCAGGCAAAGCAGGATCCTCCTCGGTGTTTCAGTGGTTCAGAAAAAGAAATTGGTTGTCCTATTCTGAACCATCCTTTGAAAGAGGTCCTTCCTGTTAATGAGTGCAGAGATTAGCCTTACCATGCTGAGCAGTCTGCCTTTGTAGAGGAGAGTTCCCTTGTATATATCACCTTCAAATGCATGTTGGGCCTGACTTTGCAGTCTGGAGTATGTTAGATAATTATAATCTAAAGTGTCTCTCCATGAGGGAATGAGGCAGTCAGGGAACTGCAGAATTAAAATAAATCACAACTTTCAATTGACTATTAATTTGCATTGGTACTGGATATAAGTAAACTCTACTATTTTGATGTATCAGTCTCACGGACCATTTCTTCACAAACACATGACGACGAGAGAAATAGCACATTAAAAATGCCTCAATTTGTTAAGTAATAATAAAAAAGTAATCAAAACCTTGAAAATAAGCTATTTGTAACTGTTGAGGAGTAGGGGACTTGAACTACCTTGCCAGATAGTTATTTTCCAGTTCAGTTTCAGCTGATTGCTGCACAAATTGAGCAAGTCTCAACTTATACAGTAAATGGGAATTTTACCAATTTGAGACCCATAACTGCTCAGTAATTCCTCCTTTCTTGCCTTACATCAGCAAAGAACACTATTCTGAAAGGACACACTTGCTTCTAACATGGAGGTTACTTCAGTCAGAAAGCATAGTATCATTTACTACAAAGCATAACTAAGATGAGTCAGCTTGCGGAAAGAAAATTCTACTGGTGAAGCATTTGATATTGATGTACAGAATGGTTTCAGTAATTTTCATTGCCTTTTTGTCAGCTAAATGTTTTACCAAGTTACTGCTCAAGTGCAGAGTAGAAAATAATGGGACCTCTACATCTTTCAGAAATGAATTTCAGATTCAAAGGTAATACGAAGCTGTTCAAAGGAGTGATTATACTCCAGATGGAGTCTGTGAATCTCCAGTCTCACCCTCCTACACTGGGATCTCTGTTTCATGCTCACAGCTACCTCCTTCACATCCCTACAAACAAGGGCTCAATTCTGTCCCTCCAATCCTACCTCCTTTCCCCATTGCTCCTGCCATACACCACTCCTGGCCCCCCAGCTACTTGACAGAGTGTTTGTACAATGGAGCTCATCCGAGAACTCTAGCAAGTGCCACCCCAAGCAGTTGTTCACTGCTTTCACACACAATTGCATTCCAGTTTAGGAACCTTGAGGTGACAGCTCCTTACACTGGAGAAATCTCCAAGAAACAGTGTAGTAACAAAAAAGGATACATATGAACTCCAAGTTCTCCCCCACCTTCTGCAACAGTCTCAATTATTTTCTTCATGACTTCCGCATGCCTGAAAAACAGATCAGAAAATATTTTAAGGAAAAAGTAATACCCCCTTCCTCTCAGTAAGATTAGGTTCTCTGCAAATCAAGTAATTTTGGACTGTTAGTTTCAGAAACAGCAAGAGGAAATTTTCAGTTTACTGAGAAAATAAAATCCCAACAGTAACTGAAAGATAATACTAAGTGACGAATGTAACATTATCTTTAAAACTCCTTAAGGAAAGTAAAAAATGTTCCATGCCACAATGGAGACTGAGTGCCATAATGAGAGTCAATACATACTGCTTGACACTAGTATAATTTTTAACTGCTAAATTCCAAGAAAGCCACCAGGTAAGCCTCCAGAAGGTAATTGTGACCAACAGGAAGCCACCAGAAGTTCCTAGATTCCTCCTGAAGAAGATGCCTAGAAACTGCTGCAACATTCTTGGCTGCCTCTGCTGCACTCTTAAATTTGTAAAGCTTAAGAGGTTTCAAACACTAAAACAAGTCATAGTTTCCTAGGCAGGTTAAACTAACCCTGTATAAATTCAGAACTGCTGCTCTAGGACTGTTTTAGGATATGGAGATTTTCTCTGGTGGTAACTTGGGTTCTATAGCAAATCAACAGCTTCTAAGGTACTTTATCCTCTCTTGTGACTGTTATTGTAAAGCACTACAGAGGAGGATAAATATTTCCTCAGGTCACTAAGTTTTTACATTCTCATCAGTGACATACCCAACCTACTATGCAACACACAATATTTATGTACAAATCTGATCCTGGGAATATAACAGAGAATTACAGAATAGCTAAGGTTGGAAGAGACAGTCTTCATCTAGTCTAACCCTCCTTGCTCAACGAGCAGCAAACTAGAACAAATTGCTCAGGACCTTATCTGGTCTGGTTTATGATGAAGGTTTCAGATCTTTTAATGACCAGGTACAATTTGCAATGGTCTTGTGTTCAGTTCTTACACCACTTAAACCAGGGGCTGAAGAACATACCAAGTCAGAGGGGAAAACAACTGTATTTATGTTTTATTTATATACTTGTAACACAAACTCCCAGGCAGTGTAACTAATCTTTCTTTTATCTATACTTCAACTTTGTTTTAAACACACGATTCCTTAGGCAATCTTTATCAGTGATGTCATACAGGGCTATGGACATCCACATACACAGCACTGCAGGTTAGTGAGCAGCAGTAGTTTGAAATGCCCATCCTAAAACAACCTACGTGCCGACTGACAACAAGTCGAGCAGTAAGTAGAGTTTGCATAACTTTCTGACCATGCTTTGATATCAGTATGCCAATTTAACTGGCACTTAGTAGGTACTCTGTAGTTAATTGTGCTGCCAGCAACTGCAAACAAGGAAGGAAGCTGTTGCAAAGCTACCAAGACACATTGTAAACAGGAACATGCAAGTCCAGGGAAATGCTAAAGGTCAGCATTTGTCATTTGCTCTTCATCTTTGCAAATCAACTAATCCTCACAGTGGATTCCAATTCTGGATCCCCACGATGTCCGTGTGGAACACATGCCCTTTCAGGTGCCAAGGCCAGTTGCTTCTATACAGGAACTTGGCCACTGCCAAAACTAAAGTTTTGACCTTATCCATAACTGTGGACTATTTTTTTTCTGATGTCACAGAATATAGGTCACCCTGAAGCTATTAGAAGTCTCTAAGAGCATATTGGCTCAATTCACTGCTCCTTACAGTTGCCTCTAGTCACCTCCTTAGAGATATTTAGAGTACATAAGAAGGAAAAAGAGTTGAGAAGGCTATCGCCATTTAGTCTGAAATGGAGAAAAATAAGCTCTCAGAATCAGTGCAAGTAATTACAGTTAAATTGTAAATGTTTAGTAGTAACTTGTTTAATAGTCCCTTCATAACATCCACATAAAAAGCTGAGAATTGTGATTAAAGCAGCTTACAGCAGTTAATGAGGAAGTTAACTATGTTCCTCCCAGTACCATAGAAATGCTGACAAGAAATAAAACTTCCAGCAGAGCTGCAAGTTGAACAATTTTAACTAACTACTTAAAATAGAAGCTATGTCAAGCAGCTGCCAACAGCATCCAACTGCTGTTTCTTTCCTTTCTCTGACGCATGACATGAGGATATTCACGTCACAACAAACAGATAAGTTAGTTTAGTATCATACAAATATCCTACATTACAAAATTCTTGTAACATGATGGGTAGCAACAGTGGTAGCTAAACACTGGTATTTCCTAGCTGAATTAAAGACAATAGTTTCAGCTATTATTTTTTACCTCGAAAACCCAGACCTTCTTAGCTGTTAGCCTTACCAAACTAAAAAAATAGAATAGCTCACCTTGGAGAGTAAGAGAACGTATACTTAAAACCTTCATTTGGATACACTGTTGGCCTCTTTCTTCACAGTTTCAAGATTACCTTTTCAAATCTTTCAAATGTTAAGCAATTGCTGGTCAACTAGATTGCTATTTGAGAAGAACTAGACACAATGTTTCCTCCACATTTAAGATGAACAGTAAATCTGTCTCACTTCATTATAAATCATCTCTTTCATTCTTAAAATTGAAACAAGGCTCATGATGCAAACCATTTCTTCAAGTGTAGATGTGGATTACATAACAAAGGAACTGGCACTTCACTGGCTTCAGGGGAAAAAGTGAAAACATGACCACAGAGCTCTCACCCATGAAGAGACTCAATCCAAACTCACAGATTAACATTACATTGGTTCTTACTCTGCAAAGGTATTAGCAAAGTTACGCAGAGGCCACAGGCCAGTATAAAACCCGCACTTCTACCCAGTCAGTGAGGGTGGTCATGCCCAAATATCTGGTCATTATGTTTCTTCTGAGAGTGCCCTCCCAGCCTGCATCCATCAACAGAAGCTTCTTCCCAACCAATTTATTAGCAGGGCTTCCAGAAGACACAAACTTTACTAAGGCCATGAATATATATCCTCATAATAAGATTAAAAGTAGCCATAAAAGACTTCTTGCAGAGTTCCCTTGCTCTCTCAAAAGAATGGTATACCCTTCCCAAGACTGATGATCAAATAATGGCTTTGAGTCAGCAAAACCTACCATAAGCTTGTCAAGAACAAGCTGATTATTTGACACCTCAACTAGTGATAAAGACCCCTGACGTGTTTCTTTAAGTCAAAGGAAATTAAAAGACTTAAAGGGGCAATCTGAACTTTTTTAAAAAAAACATATGCAATATTACAAAGGGTGTCTTTTTTTAAAATGAGATAAAAGCCCAAACTCATATCTCCAAGAACTTAATACTGTCAAGAAGCTGAGGAGTTACACTGTCTAAGATATTGGCTTTGTATCACTAAGACACCTAAAAGGATGTTGGAGCCTATAGCTAAGACAGAATGCACCTTTCAAAGACCTAGAAAAAAATACCTATGCAGCAAGTGAAACTACAGGCTCCCTCTGTCTTTGGTGAGAAATGTGGAAAATTCAACAGAAAACACCCTAAAAACACAAGTGTGTTTTGTTTGTGTGGCAATCAGAGGATCTCTACTTATAAGTGCAAAATTTCAAGGACTTCTGGGGGAGCAGAAGATAGTTAACATAAAATAAGAAATTGTTATTTCATGTTCAAATAGCTTTTTCTTCTGCCAAAGTACACATACTTCGACCCTCCCCAAAAAACAGCTGCAAGGACAGAACTTTATAGAGTTCTAGTAGTCTGCCATCTTCTGGAGTCTGTAGGGAAGCTGAGTAAAAGCAAGTTGATCAGAGAGAAGACAGCACTAACTGCTGAACACACTTGCTGCAGTGAGCACTGGAATGAATTCCAAGAATTGCCAAACCCTTCCTTTCATACTGCCTCAGAAAATAACAGACCACTATGGCAGCCAACTGTGGAGGATGTCCAGAGAACCTGAACAAAATCCTTATAAGGACACTGAAGTGCTTTGTGTCTGCCTGTTGAATCAGACCAGAAACAAAGATTTACCTGCATGGATGAACTGAGCACATGGGAGGTGGAGGAAGATGAGGATGGTTTTCAATGGTCACTGTTTTCTTGACGTGATCTTGACTAATATCTTCATACATGTGCTCTACTGTTAAAGGCTGCCGTTGCTATAGAGGCAAAGGGAACAGGAAAACAAAAGCATTAATAACAAAAAATCTTGCTCTTTTCTAACATCATTAACAGGTGACGCACCATAAATTATAAGCACCTTAAACTTAACAGTTCTGAAGGTACACAAAATCCGTATGCTATAGAACTAGTGCTGCACAGCTTTTTTTTTTTAATATACCAGGTGAATGATAAAGTCAATATGTTTGACAACCAGCTAGGTTCCCACCTAGGTATTTGAGCCATAAGCTCTAACCAACTTTAACTCAAATTTAGTCATTAAAGGGAAGAAAGATTCATCTAATCCTTTCCCTCTGAAGATGATGGAAACACATACCCACTCACTTGACTGAGTTTACTGGGGTTATTACCAGCTCTACAGGGATAACAGAAACTCCAGTGACAGAGCACAATTTGCTTCCTTCCAAATGTGCTCAGTTACCAAGTGCACTTTTCATATAAGTTGTTGCTACTTCCTGCAAGTACCATAAGTCCTGCCTACAAGCCTGTTTAATCGCTTTCTCACCATTCTTTCCTTTAAATTTCTACTACGAATAAGCAACAAAATAGCCTTGCTATTTGACACAGTGAGTCTAATTTTACAGAAGTAGGGAAAAAACCCCAACTGAACTATACCTCATCATATCCAAACAACCAGAGCCTTGGAGTTTGGTAATATTTGTCATAAGTGATGTAGAGGTCATAGGTTCTAGTCTGTAGAATAGCATCTTCCCCTCCAACATCAACTTTAGCTTTGTTAGCTTCTACAATCTGTCTTGTGTCAAGTGTTGCCTGTTTCGAGATAAAAATGAGATTAGTACAGTCTTGTTTGAGTTCTCTCCTTTCCCATCCCAAGTAGTTATGTAAAGCTGTAGAACCTTTATGAATGTTCTTAAGTGAGCATTAAAAAAACCCTAGGCTTTTGGGATTTGTTTTTATCTTTAAATTATGAGTATCAGTTTCTCTCCCACCAAGTATTTTTGGTTTTATTTTTCATGGAGTTTTTTACTTTTCAAAAAAGGTCTGATTTCTTAAGGAAGTATGCAACTACCTTGTTACATCCCCCTACCTTCTTTCACAAGACAATTCCAATGAAATTCAGAAGGAAGAGGTCTCAGTTTATGCAGGTTCATGAAGACCTTAGGATAGTACCACTGTTTTCTCTCCTGACAGTCTGATGTATTAGTGGAATCTACTGAACCTAAAGCCACTCATCCTCCATATGTAAACCTCAAGAACAACCACTGCATTTTTTACTTCTCATGAATACAGCACTGTGTGAGCAGAGCAAAATGGATTAGCAAAACTAACCAAAATTTCTGTGATCGGAATCTTTGATAACCCCAGGGTTTAGGTTACTGCAGTAGGTTGTCTGGAGACAAATCCACAAGAAACCAGGCTCAGTAATCCCACTACTCATACATTTGTTATTCCATTCATTTGCTTGTGCTTATATTGTAACAGACAAGATAGAGAACTGTTCACTCACATCATCTGTCTCCAATAGCCCACTTTCTTCATACTCTGAAAAGAAGACCCATAAAATTCTATGTTCAGCTTGTAGCTAGTCATCATATTTGTCATTCATAAACAACTCCTTTAAAAAAATCTACATGTATCTAAAGATGTTTTATTCACATAGACTTCCCAATCCCCAAACCAGACTACTTCTTTTTTCATAAAACTTTGATCAAGACTACAGTAAGCAGGTGATGAGCAATCCTTCAGTGGTTTTATACAGGCAGATTGAGTTTAAGTGTAGATATGATGTTGGAAGGAAGCTGTGCTAAATCCCTAATTTATACTTGCTTGGATCTGTTCTGCTACACAGATTAACTTCCCAGTCACTAACATTCACACAGGTGTTGGCACACAAGTCAGAGTAAACATGCATCAATAAGACCATACAAAAGATGTTAAAGAGCATATGCCTCCTGAACGTTCCAGCATGCATCCCATGAAAATAAAGAGTGATTCTTAGAGAGTACTGCTTTACTTAAAGGCCTGAAATAAAGCATGTCCCACCCAATTTAAGGAAATACCTTCCATGTCTGCAGCTTCTCCTTCATCTTCCTCATCATCATCTTCACAAGATGCTGAACACTCTGGTATTTTTAAATTATCCTTAAGAAGTTAAATTGAAAACACTGCTTTAAAGACTGTTGCATCTATACAGCTTATAGCCCCAGCAAATTTAAAGTGTAAGTTCAGTCAATACATTCGGTGAACCAGAAGAATAATTTCTGCAACATTAAGAAATACTACACTGGACTCAAATATTTGCTTTTTAACTCATCTTAGTTTCAAAGTCCTAGTATGACATTAAAGATCCACTTAAAAAGTTCTCCTTTGACTTTGCAATCTGGAATGATTTAATTCCTAAGCAGAGTGAACATGGTGTTAAACAGTTAAAAGACCTCAAATGAAAGGGAATGACTTAACAGCTAAGATTAAACATGTAGGTTAAGATTTTTAAGTCCTAACCCATGTCCAACTGTGCAGCAGTTATCATAAAATATCCCAATGAAGGGACTCATAAGGATGATTAAGTCCAATTCCCTGCTCCTTGCCCGAATACATAAAACTAAATCACATGACTAAAAGTGTCATCCATTTCCACAAACTATGAGCCTTGTCCAGCTCCATAATTGTTTCTAAAACACAAGAGAGTCCCAAAAGAGATCATCTTTTGATATCACAGTCCAAGGAAACAGAAGTCCAACAGAAATGAATACAGCACAAGCCCACAGACAACTTTTTCTTTGGGGCCTTGCACAGCATTTGAATCCAACAGACAACTCTGGTGAAATTCAGAAGGCAGAGGTTTCAATTTACACAGGTTTCAAGAAGACCTGAATACTCAAAATAATTATTATAATTAGAAGCTGTTCTAATTGCAAGCATCAGGTGGCTGGTTTTTTAATTTAAAAAACAGGAAACACCACAGCTAGTAAGAAACTAAGTTACAACGTGCATTGTCAAGCAGAACATTAGCAGAAAAGGGTTGTTCTCCTGGACTGGACCCATGGTCCAAGCAAGTAAGTTTTTTTTACATACAATAGATTAGAAGTGAAATCCAATTCAAAACACACAAGAGCAGTTATAAATCACAGTAACATTCTGCAAGTATTGTGTTTGGCAGAAACAGTGATCAACTTTAGCTATTCTTTAGAGTGTTTCTTTCACCCTTATGTTACTAACTCAAAAAAGCAGTATTTTTATGACATTTAGCACAGTCCACTTGAATTACACATACTTCACAGTTCATCATATCAATAGCATTTTGAGCTGTTTACAATTGTGTGCTAGCACTGGGCAGTCCATTCTCTTTCCCTCTAATTTTTAGAATTCAAAGCCTAGTGCTTGGACAGTTTAGCAAACTCTCGCAGCACAGTTAGAATTCCACTTTAACAACCAACTCATCTTTAAAACCATTTTGTGTCTGTGACTCTCTCCACATTTCTTAAACATGTTAGCCAATACATTCTCAGTTCAAGTACTTCCAATCGTTCTCAGTTTCCTGAAGACTTCAATTTCAGATTTTTCTCCTGTGAAAAATGTGACTTTTTGGAAACACATGAAGAAACTGATGACTTTGTAAGATGTATACATTTAAACAGCTTTAGTACTTATAAACCAGAAGCATAAGCCTGTCACAGGATCAAATGTGTTAAAATGCTGCTTGCAGTAGTTAAAGACTACAAAGAAATACTTTATATCCCTACACTATTTTTCCATATAAAAATTTCTTTACATTGGATCTCCAAACAGTAGTCTCTTGAAGCACAAATGTGCTGTATCAGTGTAAACAGAACTTCATTTTCTGTTTGTAGAAGCCTACCTAAGGACATTCTAAAAAGACAAATACCTCAGTAAACACAGTAATAAGGAAATGCACGTGCTTATAATGCATATGTGCACATGCTTGCAGACTAATACCACGGGCTATGAAGGTCAATGTATATCTGCAATACAACTAGTGACAAAGTACATTTTTATCTTTCATAGGGAGAACTAGATTGCTACAGGTAAAACTTCTAATTACCTTTAGGTCCTGTAATAAAGCAACAAGAAAATTTAGAAACAAGTACCTTACTGTCTAGTGTGATCTCCTTAACTGCTTCTGTTGCACCCACTATACCTGTTAATTGAACAAGAAGTCAGCGTTAAAAAAGCTTGTTTCTCTGTTAGAGAATAGAATAGAATAGAAAGAGGGTGCAAAGATTTCAGAAAGGAGCATACCATCTTTCCAAGTTACCTCTCACAACAATTTTGTTAATTAGAAGGCTGTTCATTTGGTATTGGTAATGTGCTTAGTGCTGGACACCCAAAAGCAAACCATAGCAGTAACATGGAGCACCACAGCACAGCTATGGCACGTCATACAAAGTTTATTGATGGAATACGGCGTATCTGGACTTTAATTTTAAGGTACTTTTGCATAAAAGTGAGTTCAGGATAGGCACTCCCATCACAATAATGGATCTCAACTTCATGAGAAAGGCATGCATTTTTGAGTATTTCTGAGTATCCTGAAAGCAATGACAAAGCACAATGTAGGAGAACACTCAATGCTTTTAGCTGAGAGGAAGTGAGAGTAAAAACCATCCCAAATCCCAACAGTGTCTACTCTTTGAGTTCCTCCCCATTAGCTTTATAGTTTTACTGCAGTTCTCACCCAGTACTTTTTGGGATACAAGCCAAAATTCTGCTTTGACAGAGTAAACTTATCTAATTAACTCTTTAACTCAAAATAAGTTACATTACTGTGGAGAATGAACCTGGAATCACATAACTGCTCATCAGAAATAACTACTTAAAGATCAGAAATGCCAGTTGAATGCTGCTTGGAAATAATACATTTCTAGTGGCTGTATGATCATCTGAACACATTTTTTCCTACCACAAGTGGTACTATCAAAGACATCTATACAGATGGGCAGAAACAGACTTTGTTTTTATCTCATTTGACAGCATTTGGAGACCTGGCCAGGTGTAAACAGTGTTACAGTTGTGCTACCACAGCATGGTGCCCAAACCAGTCAACCCTAAAAAGAAAAACTTGGCATAGAAGTCTATTCACAGCAGGGATGGAGACTACATCCTTAATTCAAGGACATGACAAAGATATTCCAAACCATTTCTTTGGTGTGGGGTGTTCAATTATGAACTGTGATGCATTTAAGAACTGCCAATGATGAAAAATATATGTCCAGAGAAACAAAAGGCATCATCTCCCACCCTTTTTCTCCCCACCCTGATTGAACTATTCAGCGAACTTTTTCCATATTACAGCAGAAAATTTACAGCAAAGAAAGTAAAAACTGAGAGGAGTAATTTCTGGGTTTGGAAATGGTGGACAAAACATCAGTGAAGGACAGAATTTTATTAACTCATTATAGAACATCAAGAAACAAGACTAAAACTAATATAATTTCTAATTCTTAGAAAAGAGCAAAAGGATTTCTAAGAGGCTGCTAGAAAAGCCAGTGAGATAGATTCATGTAAGCAGTAATTTTTAGACTTCTTTATCAACACAAGCTTATCCAAGGACTTATGATAAAAAAGCATCATCTCCCACACATCTCTCTACTTAATAATATTTTCTTTTTTTTTAGTACTACACCCACTTCCTCTACTTACATCAGATACTAAGATAGCTATTTTCTAATGATTCCTCCTTTCAGCTCAATCCAACAATTCAACAGAATGGGAAACACTAAAATAATTAAGTCAGTTGAGGTCATCATTAAGATATAGATCTCAACGTGCTTCACATGCAATCTTAACCTAAAAATAAAGAAATATTTCCATATTCTTCAAATACTTTAAACCACCATTATCTTCACAGGATTCCCTTACTCAGGAATGAGCCACTACACAGCTCATTTGTTAAAATAAGTTCCTAGAACTGTAATAAGAGAATACTGAAATTATTGCCAACACCTCTGAAAAGTAGCCTGTTTCAGGCATATACAGCCACAGAGTTAAACAGCTGAGCATTCATGTACCAATCAAGTGGTTAACTGACAGCATAACTTATTTCTCCTAGACTAGATATTATTAACCAGTCATCTGTATATAAGAAAAATTTTACTTTCAGAGAGTGGAAACTGAAAATCAGATTACCAAACACAAAGCCTGAGGCAAGACTTTGAGTACCTGCATTATGAAAAGTGTCCACCCATCCCCCATCACCATCATCTTCTTCTATAATTGCTTCCTGCTCATCTGAGTACTCCATCTGCTTACACCTTTTATAGCACGGCACTGCAAAAGATTGCAAAACAAAATGAATGCAGTCAATCTTATACAAAACCAGACTGGAGCAAGAAATTATCCCACAGGGCCTTCTGAAATGTGGCAGTCTCTCATATATCCTTATTTAGGGAGTCCTAAACCTATACTTCAAATGCAAAAGCCTGAACTTGCAAAATTGATGTGCTGTACCAGATGTTTTATTTCATGTAAAATACAACAACTGCAGTGGCCTTGAAAGTTCATTCTTCTGTTACTCACGAGAGCCCTCCCACCCAAACTCTTAAGGATTAGAAAAGAATTAACTTCTAATTTGCTAACAACTGGAGACAATCTATTACTTTCGTTCACATTGGTAAACAACTTTTGGTTTAAGTACAATTTTGCCTGGATTTGCATCAGTTTTCCAAATTATTTGTCTTTAGAATTCTGCTAAAAGTTTGCACTGGCTATTTATGCAATATATTAGGTATGTTTAATCCTAAATTAACATCTAGAATTTTAGAAGGTTAGAATTAACGTGCTATTTAGAGTAACTTCAGTCACATGTGTTACAGAGCCATTCAAGTACAGATTTAGACAAAGTTTTCAGAAAGTAGTCAGAGAAAGAACGTGTATCTGATTAAGGCAAAACAGACATTTTCCAACAGCATAAATAAAGATTATGTAGAAAATGCTCTTCTTCTACCAATGTGGAGAAAAACAAATCTGCCGCATGAAGTGCAGATTTTGAAAGCTGCTGTTTGATCTTTCAGAGGAGGAGGAGAGAGGTGTGAAAGTCACAGTGAAGTCTTCCAAAGAGTTTCAAAGTGAGGTCAGTAGGATGGCCCCCAGCCTCACCCATAGCCCACAACTTTTACTCAGGTGGTAGGACAATGTGACACCATCAACAGGAAACACATTATTTTGAAATGTGATCTAGAAAGATCAGAGTAATGAGGGAGACCCCAGAAGTGACAGGAAAAGAGAAACAGTAGATCACTTGGCCATCCAACCATCAGGACCACCTTATGAAAGTCTGTCCACCACTACTGTAATAATTTTCCCAACAGTGCATTGTAAGGCTCCAAAAGCCAGTAACTGAAATTCAAGCACAGAATATAACCCACTGCAGGTAAAAATTTTCCTCAGGCTGTTCTCAGTACTAGAGGTTCATCTAATGGCATTCACACATTTTGATACAAGATCTTATGAGAAAATTATTTCCTCATGGTTGTGCCAAGATGTTAGCCTTCTTATCCATTAAAAAGGTAATCACAACAAATACATACACAACTTTGAAGCTGATATAACTTTATTTAAAATTGCTTTTATATGATTGCTATTGACAGAGACAGTGACATTAACTACATATCTGAACTAGAAGTATCAGTGTCCCCGTGAAAGACATTTTAGGAACTCTTCAATAGCCTCAGTTTGCAAAAGAAAGAGGAAAATAAACACATTTTCCTTTCAGATACTGAATATGAGTTGAAGGGTAGGAGAAAGGAAGACAGATAGAGGTTTATAATGTTTGAACTTCATTTTTACTCCATCAAGGCAAGCTCTATTATTCATATAAGCTCCACTAACAAGCAGCCTAAGGAAAAGAATTTAGAAGTGCAGGAAAAACTTTAATTGCAAAGTCAGAGCACCCAAAGTGCAAGGTATTTGCTTCCCTTAGCAATACAGACAACGAGTAGATAGCACAGTCAACCATTCCATCAATCCTAAGAACACTTATATTTAAACTTCAGCCTTACCATTTTTAGTTACCAAAAACTGTTTGTCTGTTGGCAGATAAGCCTTGACTTTTAGTTCTTCTCCTGAAGCCCTGTAAAATGAAGTGCACCATTTGAGAATTTGATGATCTGCAAACAAAAGAACCCTTCTATTTTCAGCGTGTATCAGGAACATTTTATATAATCCTCTTGACCTACTCTAAGAATCTGTTTGCTATGACTTGACTCTTCCCTATACGCAGACTTTGATATAGATATGGGGTTAAGAACCTTGGTCACCCCTAAACTGGTCTGGGATCAAAACTATTTTCTGCCTCAAAAACTACTTTTACCTTGAGATGGCCAAGCAAAGATGGGTTGACAAAATAGTCTATTCTACATAAAATTTTCTAGGATTAGCGACAACATAGTCGCAAATGTCTGAAGAAAGAAACTTCAGAAAAAAGCAAGAAATAGACCTCTATAAATATAAAATCTGTCCATAGTCACTAGTGCTCAAGTAATCTTTTTTAATTTCACATGACTCAAGCATTTGCCTTCACCTTTCATGGTTTTTGGTTTGAAATAAGAGTAACATTCTAAATAGTTCATTCCAAACATCTGGCACATAGGCCAGACTCAACATCATATTTTCTCCAAAGGAGATGGCAAAGGGGCAAGAAACTATGATTCAAGCATAATAATTCCTCCTTCAGCAATTCATGGCCTAGTATAGAGCCAAGTGATGATACCAACTGCACAGACAATGCTCATTCAGGAACTGATTAGTTTCATAATGAAAGACAGTAGTAAAACGTGAGGAAGTACCTTATTTGCACCCTTATTGTACATGAGACATATTGTACATGGGATACATAAGGGATTTCGAAGGACAAGCACCGCACAAAGTGTTCTGCTTCGGGCCAACTTTAACATATTTAATTAACAAATGCTTGTCTAAAATAGACCATTTACAACTACTTCCAAGCAATTCCAGTTGCACATGGCCTTTGCTTTTTCAATCACCAAGACAAATTCAGGGAGACTTGCTGTTGCTGCAGGTAAGCACAAAAAGCATTCACAGTATTTAACAACTTATGTCCTCTAAAACCTTAGAAAGACAAATGGAACAAACAAAAAAATCCCAAACAAATCCTCATTCAACTACTGCTACACAGGAGTAAGCAAGCCCCGCCTGACTTAAACATAGAGACATCATAAAAGTTCTGCTGTAAGAGTCTATGTACTGTTCTGAAATGAGACAACTGTATAGCTGAACCCAATGGAAACACATCAAAGCACAGGTAGGGACACCAGCTTTCTATAATCCTTTCAATTTTACTTACCATTGCCAAGTAGGACAGTGGTGAACTAAGTGATCTCCAGCTGCGACAAACTGTTAAGGCAGGAAAAAAATTAAAGTACTGTTAAATATGGCATGAGAAAATCTCCAATTCTCCTCAGTATTAATATTTTAGTTGTACATTCTTTTGATAGATTAATTATGTAACTAACAACTGTTTATATCAGTTGGATACTTTATTTTAACTCCATTTCTCAGCTAACCATGAAAATGCAAAGACTAAATCAACTTCACCCGAACAAAAGGTGTACTAAGTCCCACAGCAAATTCAGTTAGTTTCAAAAGCTGTGGTATTGCCTACCAGTACAGTAAGAAGCAAAAAAGTTTCTGGACCTGGTAATACTGTATACTTTGTGATAAAGAAACTATTTTTCTTTGCCACTCTTCAAAGTTTTACAAAGACAACAGAGCTTAATGTAAAAAACATGTTTAATTCTCTTTCCCTGTTCAAAACAATGCTGCAGCAAGAAGAAACCCAAGAACAACACCAGTTCATTGAATCAATGAGAGAACTGCACAAAAGAATAAACAGTATGCATTTTAATAATACCATCACTATAATAGTTGATCGCTGACGTTAACTAAATATGGATTACCAAGTACTTAGTACACTGAAAAAATCACATATAACTTTGTTCTGAAGAAATAGTTTTTAAAAATATTCGCTCTGCTTGTTCTTAGTATGAGATAAAGGCTTTTATAAAATCTCATTACTATTTCAAAGTGATACTGTCATATTAGACTTGCCAGCACCAGACTTGTGTACAAACTCAAATATCACTCAGCAAAGTCTAACCCACCAGGCTTGTTTTTTGCACATAAAAACTGAGGAAGGCAAGCCTGCACTTAGAAGTGCTTTTTTGTGGTCCTTGCAGCAGTTAGGTTTCAATATGAGGTGCACAGCTATTGCTACAGTTGCTCTCTTGTCCTAAAATGCCAGTTTATAAGAACACCCTTCCCAGCTGAGCAGCTGCTGCTGCAGTGACACAACAGGCCTGCAGCGTGTCACAGCCATTTTCTCACGTCCTCCAAAGCCAGGCAGGTCAGTTTAGGGAAAACACCACAGCACTGCCTGGGGATTAACAGATTTAATCTTTGCGGAAGTGCTTCCCTTTCACCTATTTTTTTAACAAAAGCCTCTAGCAAAAGGGAAATATTCGCTTTAAAGAAAACAGCAATCCTTCCCAACACATATGGAAATTTTAAAAATCATTACCCTTTGCATAACAAATAACAAATGAAACTCCAAAATTATTTAAAGTTCTCTGTTCAAGGAACTGGAGCTCTATTTGTGACACCAATGTTGAAATATATTATTAAAATTAAAGATGAAAAACCACAAAACATTGTTTATGGGTCTAACAGATGTAAAACCCTAAATCAACACTTGAAATTCCATTTACATTTTTTTCAGCTTAGGCAGCAAAATTATCTAGCTGGTTTCACTTTCTGTTTCTAAGCACTGACACCATCTCATTCCTGAATCAATACTGCAAAGTGGAAGGAGATCAATTTTAGGACATCTTATTTCTAGTCCTGGAAAGAATGATTTTTTAAAGATTTGCCTGTATAATCATATATACATATATGATTAAAACAGGTGTCAACTTTTGGAGGCATTAACTAGTAAGAACTCATAACAGGCAAGAATTTCTTGCAGTTAAATCAAATACACAGATATATGAAAAGAGGGAGTAGGTGTTGAGTTTGATTAATGAGTCATCTTTAGCCTCATTGCTAATTGATTCATCTTCAGAGGCAAGCCACAGGAACCTCACAAAAATCTATAAAACAGTTAGTATCCCAAACTAAAATACAGCTAAAATTACCCTAGAAATCCAAACTCATTCAAAAATAACATCCTAGCTCCATTATTGATGATTTTCAATCCTTCTTTAGCAATCATTACTATACAAAGACCAAAATCATCATGGAAGACGAAAGACTGCCAAAGGGACAATCAGCAGATCCACACTCCAGCTTCATCTAAATTTAAAAAAAATTTATTCTTGCTATATTACTGGTTCCCTTGACTACTGTTTTGAAGGATCCAATTTATTCATCCCAGCAGCATCTATTCTGACACAGAGAACACATACTATTCACAGTCGTACTGGTGTTTAAACACTGCAAACAGTGTAATGCAATATAGTGTGGTTCTTGCTACATCCTATAGAAAATACCTTTTCTTTCAGTACTCCTGCAAAGTTTTCCCCCATAAATCAAGAAGGGATTAAGTATTAGCTGAACATTTTCCTAGACTCTATGTTATTCTTGTTTGTATATAATGAAGCTCATGTATTATTATTAAATATATGTGATACATAAATATTTATATATACACACATAAATATGGTTATCAGAACAAGAGAACATATTGCTAAGCCTGTTTGTCTGCGTGGTACTCTTCTGGGTCACAGAAAGCAGCAGGGCTTGCTTGCCAGAAAACAGAGCAGAAAACTGCAAGGTACCAATGACAGAAAAGATACTTCTGTCCACATTATCCACCTGCATCAGTCATCATTTGTTCCATTTTTTTCCAACTCATCTTCACATTTCTGCATTCTGTTTCATTTTTCTTTCATTCTACACAATAATCTTAACATTGTCTTTACAGAGGTCTAAGAAAACAATGTATTTGCAGATCAGTAGCATTTTAATAAGAGAAAAAGCAGAACGGGGAAGTCAAAACACAATCAGTGTTTTTACTAGTCCAGAAAAAAATCCCATTTGTTTCTCTTTGCATCAGAGTCCTTAAAAAAATACAACTGCTTGGCAGCAATGCAAGATAGCCTGAAGTAGCCTATAGAGAAGAGGAGGGAAAAATAATAATCACTGGATACTTGGTGTGGACAAGTATACGTAATGATCTGGACAGAGCCCTGGAAGGAACCAAAAGTGAGGTAAGCAAAGACTGTTCCAAAGATAAAGGTTCCTCTTTGAGTTGCTCAGGGGAAAGACTTTTTAAATCAATATATTCCTGCTTTAGTCCTGAACTCCCATGAGAAATGGAGCTGCTGACCCAGCTTCCTTTCAATCTTTTCACAATGTAACAGAGGAAAAAAGCACCCTACATTCAGATGTCAAGTGTCATCTCAAGAGGAATTATGTTGATATACTTCATCTGTAGAGTAAGAAGGCGATTTACAAGTTTCTCTTCGTGAAAATTGTTTCAAGAGGCAACAATTATTTGGCAAAGACATGAACTGTTTGAGATGAACATTTCATTTTGTGTAAAAGATTTACCATTACTTTCAAAATACTTTGTTCTTTCTAAACACTTACTTCTTCAGGTGTAATTACTCCAGTTTCCTTAAACTTGGACTCCTGCAATAAAAAGAAAAAAGTTTAGAGATTTTGAGAACTGTTGACAAATCAACCTACCCAACTTTACTGGAAAGACAAACACCTGCTCTTGTCTTGCAAATAGCTCTGTCCAAAGATCCATGGATCAGCCTGGAGACAACCTCTGCCAGGGCTGATAGGCAGCTTCCTTATTCTACAGTGTAAGGCTCACTGAAATTAATTGTTGCAGAATGTGAGGTATTATAAAAATGATCACATATACAAAATTTTTGCTACCAACAATTATACCAATAATGAAGAGAAGATCCCCAGCACTCAATATTATATTTGCCAGTAAGAAACAGAGAATCAGTGATTCTCAGTCAGGACTCTGAAGTTCTAGGCACTGAACAGTACTGCAGTGCATTAATACAAGGTTTTGCAGTTAAAAAAGGTCATGAAGTGAATGACCAAAATGACTTTTCTCTGGGCTAGAAAAACTTGCACAGAAAAACTCAGTTATTAACTTTCTTTTAATACCCATTTCTTTATCTTCACCTTGGTAACAGCTTTGATTTTTGCATATTGTCATAGGGGTTTTTTTATGGATGAAAGAATAGATAGCAACTAGACACATGACTTAGTTCTGCACGGAGAAATAAAGTACTTTTGCATTAGAGGCAACGTACAAAGGTTAAGGATGAAACATCTTTTATCATATTCAAATCTAGAGGAAATGTATTTTGTTTTGACTTCTGGTGGCATGTTTGTTTTCTTCAGAAAAGTCTCAAGTACCAAGGAAATCTACTGTTCCCCAGCATTAGAGCAATCCAAAAAGGGCTTTTGAAAAAGAATATAATTTCTACCACGGCACAGCTGATTTCTTGCCCTAAAGAACTTTTTTTTCCTATCAAGACTAAAAGCAGCAACTGAAAATATCTTGATTTTGGCCACAACTTCACTTTATTGAAACAGTCAGAAAACATTAAAGAAAACCAGCCACTGCTTAACTTGGTTATTCTTGTTCCTTCACCCTGGTGTGTGATATCACACATGCTGTGCAAAATGAAACGAGCACACCTGTTTCATACAGTACTGGACATTGTCTCCCTCATTTCTAAAGAAGATACATTTGAGAACAAGATCAAGATAGGCACAACTGCAGCTGTACAAACATCATAACATCATTATGTGCTAGCTGACAGAAATCAAAGCAATTTGAATTGCTGTAAGACCCAGAACCCTCAATAACATGTTGTGCAACACCGCAGTGGAGACAACTTACTATTTAACCTCAAAACGAACCATAAGGCAACAGGCACAGACTTGTGTTTCTGGAATTGCAGAGAGAAAACACGTAAAATATCCATCCTCTGTTCCCTGAGGGTAAATCACTTTTTCCTCTCTGTGCATTCTGTGGTACATAAGCTAGTGAGAGACATAGGTCTAGCTTCTTTCTAAAGTTACCAAGCTGGAGTATTTTTATTATTTTGAGTTGATATACTCATAATACTATAACCTCCCATTCCTGGGAGGTTCTACTCCTGCTTCTTCTCAGTAGTTCATGAGGACACAAGAATTCCTCCACTATTACATGAGCTGTGCAACAACAACTGTACTACAATAAACAAGTCACTTCACCTTTACAGGCCACAACTTCACTGCAGCCCACACGTGTCACATTGGTGGGCAGCTCTAGAAAAGTTAAGTATTCAGAGAAGAGCACTCTACATATCACTGAGGGACAAGTTCAATTAATAATTGAGTATCACTGCTTTCTGCCCAAAAATCTCAGCTGCAGAGTACAAAGCACATAAAAGGTCAAACCACAAAGCCACAGGCAGAGAGACTGCTGTCATAAACAAGCACAGGAGAAGTATTTTTTCAAAAAACATTTGAAAATGTGAAAATCAGTAGTGAGAAAGCTGCTGGCTGTCATACACAAAGTTGGGGTTTATATAAAAAAATTATTTGTAAATAGGAGTCAGAAAGTGGGATGCAGTCTAACAACTGCAGAAAATCACAAACTGTCTCTACCTAAACAAGCAATAACAAGAATTATAACAGATGTGCTGCCCAGCTTTACAAGCAGACTATTATAAGAAACAAATGGCTCATTTCTACCATTCACAGTTACTGTAACACACAGAGGCTTGTAGCAACACAGCAATTCTGACACAGAAATAAGATATGCTGCATAATTTAACATCTGCTCACACAATTAAGAAGTGATTTGTTTTGTTTTGTTTGTGGTTTTTTTATGTCAGCTGAAGAAGTCGCCCTCTTACCCAAAATAACCATTTGCAACGCATTCCCGAAACCAGGCTCCAGCCTGGCTGTACGCTTGCATTTCAATTCCTGGTCACACAACTAGTTAAAGTTTTGCCACTTTTACAGAAACCAGCAGCAAATAAGTCGTTCCTTGAGAAGCAGGACCAGCAACACCCGTACTTCACTAGGCCCGCACCTCCCAGGTGGGTGCTCCCCTCTCCCAGCGGGATGTGAGCTCCAGCTCGGGCTCCCTCCATCCCGCACGGCCCGGTGCGGAGTAAGGGCCGATGGCTCTGCCCCAGCACACCCAGCACGGCGCCTTCCGAGACCCGCGGCCGCCACCTCGGAGCTCTGGGGCCCGGACAAGGGCAGGGAGCGGCCGCGGGTGTCCCGTCCCCCCTCCCCAGCCCGGCTCCCGCGCAGCGCCGGCACCTTGAGCACGGGCGTGAGGTATTCGGCGACCTCCAGGGCCTTCCCCTTGACGGTGTTGATGACGTTCTGCATGGTGGCGGTGGGTCGGTCGGTCGATGGTCAGACGGACAGATGGACAGACGGACGCTCGGCCGCCCCCCCGCCCCTCTGTCACGGCGCTGCTCGCGCCCTCCCCCCGCGCTCACGTGACCCACGGCACCACCCACGCATGTCGCACGCGCGTGACGTCACACAGGGCGCGCGGAAGGCGCGGAGGGGGCGGGGCTGGAGGCGGGGCTCCCGTGGGTGGGTGGGGACGCGAGAAGGGGCGGGGCTAGCGAGCTCCTCGCCGTCACGTGCCCGACGGGGGGCGGGGCTTGGCCCGCTGTGCCCAAGGAGGGGCTGTGAGGGCGCGCGCCCCCGCGCGGGGCGGGGCGGTGGCGCGGGGAGGGGCCGCGCGGGGGGCGCGCGCGCGCGGCCCCGCCCCGCCCTGCCCCGCCAGGTGAGGCCGGTGGGGGGGGCGGTGAGTCGGGTTGGGGTGCGGGGGTGGTTCCGTGTGGGACCTCGGGCGGGGTCCGGGGGAGCCCGGCCGGGGCGCTGGCGCTGCGCCGCGGGGATGAGCGAAGGAGAGAGCGGTGCCGCAGCCTCCCGGGATCCGCCGCGCCCGGGAGTGCCTGGGAGCGTCTGGGTGCGGCGTCCGAGCCCCGGGCGCTGCCGCCCCGCAGCCCCGCTCGCCCCGCGCGGGCGCGGCCCCGCCGCTCCCGCCTGTAGCCCGCGGCAGCGACGTGGCCGGCGGCAGAGCCGGGCGGGTGGTGCTCGCTCGGCGGAGAGGTGGGTGAGTGTCCCCCCGCGGGGCCGGAGGTCCGGTTCTCCTCCCTCCCGCAGGGCTGGCACGGACCGTCACCAGAGCCCAGCCCGCAGCCGGCCCGGAGAGACTGTCTCCCTCCTCTCCCGCGCGGTTTTTCAGGCCCCGGGGCCCGTTAACGGGCCGGGCGAGTAACGGCGGCGCTGGAGGCGGCTCGGGTGCTGCTCCAGCCGTCCCTGTGCCTCCCCCGCCTCAGTGAACGCCGGATCATCCCGGAGGTGCTGCTCTCGCTCCGCTTTTGTAGCGCTTCTCCTTGCTGGGATTAGGAGCAAGAATACTTAAAAAAATATTTAAGAATAATAAGCGTGTGATTTATTTAATCCTTTTAGCTGATCGGTACTCCATAGATGCAAGTCTTATGGGAAACCAGCCTCTTTCTGCCACCTTCAAGAGTCCCTGCGTATATACATTGTATATACCCCTTTGGTCGTCCTCGTAGCATATCCTCTCCTTATCACTCTCAACAACCAGCTGAAGGGAGGTTGCAACCAGGTGAGTGTCTGTCTCTTATCCCAGACAACTAGAGACAGGGGGACACAGTCTTAAGCTGCACCAGAGGAGGTTTAGGTTGGACATTAGGAAGAAGTTCTTCACAAAAAGGGTGATTGGGCATTGGAATGGACTGCTCAGGGAGGTGATGGAGTCACCAACCCTGGAGGTGTTTAAGGAAAGACTGGAAGTGGCACCTAGTGCCATGGTCTGGTTGACAAGATGGCATTCAGTCATTGGTTGGACTTGATGTTCTGAGAGCTCTTTTCCAGCCTAATCGATTCTGTGATTATGATTCTGTGATTCCCTTTTTTTTTTTAAATAAGAAAACAATAACTGTAGAACGAGATTATGGCTTGTGATGTAAGCATCTTTATATAAATTAACACAAAGCAGTAAAATACACTTGTTTCACCTGGTTTAAACAGTTTGCAGAAGTACTATTTATAGTGTGTTTTCATCTTGCCGTCCAAAGGGCATTGACAACGAGACAGCAGAATGAAGTTTGAGTGCCGCAGTCGATTTATGTGTTGCACCAAGGCAATCAACCAGACCTTTCTGCTTGGAGGAGTGTTTATTGTCTTGGGTTCAAGTAGAATCCTCCTGATGAAGTACTCTGCCAATGAAGGTACTGTTGGGCAAACATGGTGCACCTCAAATAAGTAAGGGTTGATGTTTTGGGCTAAAACAGATACACAAAACCTCTGCTTTTCCACCTCAGAGTTCTTTGCATAAACATCCTATTATATGTATAGGGACATGTGTTTCTGCACTGAAAAGTCTCTGCATAATCACTGATCTAACATAAAGTGATAATTTGGGTTGTAGGGTATATGAGCTACCCTTAAAAGATGAGGCAGTGAATTATTTATAGCTGATTTTTCAAAGACTAAAGTCTGTGTAAGCACTATTGATGGTACATGTCTTGATTGAAATATTTTTATTGCAACAGGCTTAGGAGAAAAATGGTATCATAAAACTGACTAGTATTGCTAGTCCTGGAAAAAAGTTATGTCATCCTGGAAGCCATTTTTTTCTGAGAGTAAAAAATACCATACTGCTCTTTGGGGAAAACATTCCTGCTTTTAATTTTCCATTTTTTTTTTTTAAAGAGTGATGTTCTTGAGTTCTTACAAAAAAGTTCTGCTGTAAACTGGGACCAAATGAGGAAAGATTTCAACCTGGAAAGGAGGCTATTCAGGAAGTTATATATCATAAAATTTGGAGTATTTGTAATGAAAGTGCTGATATAGCCTTTTGCATTTATGGAAAGTGACCAAAATTCTGATTGGGGTGCTTAAAATAGGTTCTTGCTCAGATCATGAATGCAAGAGTCAGAATCTCATTGTGTACTCTCTCTGATTTGCCTAATCCCACAGATAACAAATATGATTACCTTCCTACAACAGTGAACATGTGTTCTGAAGTAGTAAAACTGGTCCTGTGTGTGGTGTTGGCACTATGGAAGAGGAAAAAACGTAAGTACCTATGTTTAAAGTAACTAAAATGTGTTGACTTGCTAAGTTTTGATTTCCTTCAAATATGTTCTTTTTGTTTGGGATTTTTTTAATGATAGATGGCACCTTCCATTACCCACAGATTTTGCATTGCAGGTGATTTTTCGTTTTTTCTTTCTCGACTTTTCCATCCTGATGTAAAAACCTTAACATAACTGTGAGAGATTAACCTCATAGCATTTCAAAATGGTAGAGAACAGATATTTAAATTGGAAGAGGATGTCAGGCACTGGAGACTCATGTTAAATTGAACTGTTGTTTTTGTCTGTGGAACAGTCATGGCTTTGGCAAGCTAATGAAATTTTTACCTCCACAATTTGGTGCAGACTTACCTAAGACAGTAAATATATTCAGTCAGTGTTTGCCATCATTGGCTATTGCTGATTACATGTTTTCTGGTTTTCTTTCTTTCTTTTTTTTTTTTTTTTCTTCCAGATATCTGAGTTTTGCTGAACTCAATGTGTCGGTGCTTCAGGAGAGGATTAGATAACATTATATTGTCTTAAATGTGTGCTAACAAAGTACTTCTGTCATCAACTCTAGAATAGTCTAAGGCTTATCACAGTCTTCCTCCTAAAGTTTGTGTCCTGAATACCTAAGTAAATGTCATTCTTTGTGCTTTGTCCTTTCTTTCTTCCTAGTGAGTTCTGGTTTAATTTGTATTTCTGGCATTACTGGCTGACCTTTGGATGCTCTATGAAGGGACCCACTGTCTGTGCCATTGTTTCAGTTCTAGATTTGGCTGATAATCAACAGAAAAATCATACCCAGTAATGATGCCATTATTATGTGGGGACTCTGGAGTGCTTTTTGGCCCTCAAAGTATGGTTGATACTTGAATTTTTGTTCCCAGTGATAGGGGTAACAGGTTCTGTGACATTTTCTCTGCTGAGGCAAGAAAGTGAACATCTATAGGCACAAGATTGCTGCTCTAGCTGTGTATTCTGCCCTGGAACTGCCCTCATCTTGCCAGAGGGCTGTGATACCTTGATTTTTAATGACCAATGATGTTCCCGAATAGAGAACAGTGGTACACCTATACTGTTACAAGGGAATGGGTTTTTGATAATAATAAAGATGTCTTTATTACTGATTTCTTTTCCTTTCAGAAAAGAGTTGTATGGATCATCCCTATGAATGTCTTTCCTGGAAGAATTTATGTAATTTGATGAAATGGTCAATTCCTGCCTTTCTTTACTTTTTGGATAATTTGATTGTCTTCTATGTACTGTCCTACCTCCAGCCAGTAAGTACACATATACTGAATAAAGGAACTTCCAATGTCTTCGTGGTAGGTAATACTGCTCGAAGACTATCTACTGTTGTAACACTGGCAAGGCAAAATTTACTGGTGAAAGAATAATCTGTTACCTGACCACCCAGACCTTCCCATTCTCTTGCCCACTGCTCAGTGTTGTACAGCTTTTAGCAGAGAAGAGTCTTTGTATTTTCTCCATCCAAAGTGATTTAGAAATTTAAAAGGCTGAATTGCCTAAGTACTGGGCAGGTTTTTTACTTTCCCTCCTTTGGTTTCTTCAACTCTATATTTTTCTTTCAATCCATTTGTTCATCTTGCTATTATTTGAGCTGCACTTTTCTGTGGGGGTTTTGCCACTTTATGTATGTGACATAAAGTGAGTAAATGTAATCTCACAAAGGAAGTAAGTGTAACAGGAACCGAGGAGAGGATGAAGAAAACTGACTTAATTTTTGTATTTAATAATTATGTTAAGGCACAAAACTTAATTTGTACTTTATTCTAGCTACATTCATCTTTTTGAGTGAATCTGCATATGCTGAGGAAATGGTACAGTTTTTGTACTTTCTTTTAGTTTTGTACTATGATACTTTTTGGTTCAGAATCTACATTTGAAATAAGATGAAAACAGATGGTTTGTGCTTGCTATAAAGTACTGTGGCTGCCCCTGTTGGACATTAAAAGGAAATGGTTTTCTGCCTTCTCTTTCAGAATTTCTCTTTAAAATATTGTCCTTTTCGGTATAGATTTCTATTGGGGACAAGCTAGTCCAGAGTCTAGAATAGGACCCAGCTGAGAAAATCTAATTAAAATGAGGAGTTGGGTATCTTAAAGTAACATGCACAAATACTTGGTTCTGGGGTTTGTTGTCTGGGGTTTTTTGTTGGTGGATTTTTTTTTTTTGCTGTTGTTGGTGTTTTGTTTTTTTTTTCAGTTGGTTGGGTTTGGGGTTTTTCAGTTTTAGGAAGGAAATTCAGCTATAATATTTGCCAGAACAACGCCTGATATTTAGGAGGTTGCATAAATACAATTGCATCCTTAAGCATTTTGATTTAGCTCAGTTAAGGTAATCTTTTGTAGTATGCACAGCTTTTATTTTGCTTACACACACCCCCAGACATACCTTGTCTCTTTCCCCCCAGAACACTGGCTATAAGATTCCTCTTTTTAGAACTTTTAGCATCTTCAACTGAATATATTCTATGATGGTTAGCTGAAATTGTAACATTATTATGATAGACAAGTATTAAAACAGATAGCTAGATACTTGTAAGATAAAATATCTTGGCAGCATACAAGACTGTGAATGTGAAAAGATGGAGGCAAGATGCTTAAAGGGATTTGGCTGTATCTGACTGAATTTGGTTTCATGTGAGTTTAAAAACAAAGTAGGTTTGGGACTGAGTAGTACCTGGGTGAGTAGTTGCTTGAAGTATAGAGTTGCTTTGCTGAGATTTTTTTGCTTGAGGCTTCAGTTATAGCCATGGATATTTTAGTGGCTAAATTTCCTAGTGATAAGACTTAACATTTAAAGAGTTTGTTTGTGACATGCAAATTAGTGGCATGGAGATCTTTTGATATTCCTTTTCATCTCGGATAGAGGTCCCTTGAGGCTTCAGAGAACAAAGCAACTCAAAATTAGTTCTTTTTAACTACCCTTCTTAAGATTTTGATCATATTATGTTACCAGATGTTGGATGGGGAGCTTTGACTGTAAAGCAAAACCAGAGTACGCATGGAATGCTTTTACATTTTGCATCAGAATCCTTTTTTCCTGAATGGTTTCTGCTAGATTTACTTGTTTATTCAATATTTTTCTCTTTCCACAGTCTTCATTTAACATGATTATTTATTGAGTTTTAATTTTGCAAGGTGGAAAATTTGTGTTTTCTTAGGCAGATATCTCTTGTGTCAGTCACTCCTCAGCTTACTCGAGACCCCGTGTTGTGCTGTTCCATGGGAATTATTATTGATCAGATAGTTTGTTGGAATAGAGGGGAATGAAGATAATGGGAAAAGGGTCTGTGCTTTTCCTCTGGTAAATGGGAAAGGCTCTACTCTTGCAAAATTGGGAATGTGGAAATGCAGATGAGAAAACTCAAGACAAAGTCTGTGTTTTGTACTCCTGAGTCCATATATGCTTTTATATAAAACTGTCTAAAAAAGTGAGTTCACTATAAGGATGAATTGGAGGAAAGACTTGAGATATTTGCATCTTTTGTACATGTACTGACTACACAGGGCAGGCCTGAATAACACACAGTTTCCAAAACATCCCAACTTCCAAAAAGAAGGAGTTTTTCCTGCTGGTCCTGGTAGATTCTGATCTTTGATGGTAACTGCAGTGCCTGAAAGAGCCTCTTCTTGGTCCAGTGTCCCAGTATAGAGTGTCTAATACAGAGACAAAAGAGACAATCCTTGCCGTAAGGTGTTTGCAGCTTGGGATCATGGCCATGGATTAGGGCACTGACATTATTATACAGTTATTCCAAAATTAAGACAGTAGCTTTAGAGTTGTCTTCAGTTGTACTTTGAAATAGCTGACTTTTTATTACAGTTGCAGTCTTGAAAATTCATGTCAAGCACCTCCTTACCTTTCATAAATTATGCAGCAAATGCACTTGACATACAAGAAGTTTTATTTTCTGCAAGTGCCTTGTCCAAGTCTGGGATTACCTGAGCGCTGCAAATAGCACTGCAGCCAGAAGCAGCCTCACCTTTTTATTCTTTGCTTATTTTCATTTTGGAGCAACTTCCTCCTTTGTGCTGATGCAGCTGGTTTTGCAGCTGACTGGTCAGCCTGGCTGGGGAACTGATCTGATAGAAAACTAAACTGTTTTCTGTTAAGTTTTCTGTTGCATTGGTTTCCTCACATCTTGGTTTCAGTACAGCTTTCCCCACTACAGTTGAACTTGGGCTGTGTGATTTGCATGAGATTTTTGAAATGGGACTTGAATGTTATTTCATGGGTGAGTTATTCTACCACTTGGGTGAGGAAGAAAATTCAGTACCAGTGCTTTTCATTCTGTCACCTTGGAGAGAGGGGAAGACTTGAAGTCTGTAGGTTTTTGGTGTCCCACTGTGTCTGGAGTATAACTTTATTCCCCTTTTTCTCTTTCAAGGCAATGGCTGTACTCTTCTCAAATTTTGTCATTATAACAACAGCTCTTCTCTTCAGGATAGTACTAAAGTAAGTAGTATTTACTAAAATAAATGAAATTTTTGATCTTCCTAGCCTTGATGAAGTTAAGTTACATTTCAACTCTTGATGGGAACAGTAACTCTCTTTTCTTGTGGCTATACCAGCTTGGAGAGATGGTTTTGTTTTCTACATCTGAAGGTGTAGGAAATATTAGGTTATTAGGACTCCCTTCATAGTTCTACACATTTGTTCAACTCTAATAGAAAAGAATTGAAATCATGATTATATAGTCATTGAATGGTCAGAATTAAGTTTGTGTACTTTCATTTATACATTAAATCTTTTATTTCATGATTACCAGTACTTCTTACCAGTCTGATGCAATGTAAATGTGATCTGGCAGAAAGAGGATGAGATCGGTACGAGTGTCTTTGGTGTCAGTCCTGATGAGTTTCTGGTCAACTGCCTAGTATGTTTTGAAAAGCAATTATACGTCCCTTCTTCATTATTCATGTGACAAAAGCCAAACTCTGTCCCGTGTGTTGCACTTTGCCTGATTTATGCTCTTTATGATGTGATTTAGATTCAGGAAAGACTGACAGGGAAATGGATATTAACTTTCCATTCTAAAATTTGCTCGTGTTGAATGTGGCGCAAAGATGTCTTTCCTTGCAGGTGTTAATAAACCAAAGCAGTGTCTGACAGTCTGACTTGAAATGCTTTTTCTCGGTTTAGTTTTGTGTCTCTTGTGGTGTCACAGTTCACTTAATCTTCCAAATTTTTGATTTTCACCAAGATAAACAGGCTTTGCTTGAGTGAAAAAACAGTATAAATAATTCTAACAGTCTTATAAATTACAGTCATAGATTTGTAAGAGTTACCATCATAAAATGCTAGAAAGGGGCACAAAATCATGGGGGAAAAGTGAAGTGTAGTGAAAGTTTACCAAAGAAATGATGAAATTATTTGAATGTATGTGATTTTATTCATCAGACCAGTATTCTCATGGAGACAACAGTTGCTTTTAAGTTGTTGGACAATCAGTATCTAGAAATAATGGGATCTTGAAAGAGTTTCTTTTTCCTTTTCTCTTCAGGATACTCCATTTTGTACTTCTTTGATTACCAGGCTGGACCCCCTTTGCCTTCTAAAACGTGTTGCGTTTTGGCTTTTTTCTGTTAATTCTGAAAAACTTCTGAAAAGACTTTTCTTTGTGCCTGTCTGTCTCCTTATCTGTGTGGCATGATGTCTTTACGTGGTTTATAGACCTGGTTCTTCTGTCATTTAATTTATGCCACTGTGTTTCTAAATTTGGTGGCTCTTTTTGTCCACTAGGCGAAGACTCTCTTGGGTACAATGGGCATCTCTGGTGATTTTATTCCTGTCCATCGTTTCCCTGACTCGAGGAACTGGAGGCCATCAGCAAAGCTTGGCTGCACATGGATTTCATCACAATATGTTTTTTAGTCCGTCTAACCACTGCCTTCTCTATGCTGGACCTGAGGAAGCATGCGTGGAAAAAGGCAACTGCGTAGCACCAAGTTTCCTTCACAGCTTCCAATGGAATGTCACCAATACCATGGCAGGAGCATTGAAACCTCTTCGCCTCAGCCTGGGCCATCTGCTTATTCTAGTGCAGTGTTTTGTTTCTGCCCTGGCCAACATCTACAATGAAAAGATGTTGAAAGATGTGGATCAGCTTGGTGAAAGTATCTTCACGCAGAACAGCAAACTCTATGCCTTTGGGGTGCTGTTCAATGGGCTTATGCTGGCGCTGCAGACGAAGGACCGGAGGCAGATAGGGAATTGTGGCTTCTTTTATGGGCACAACGTCTTCTCCGTGGCTCTTATATTTGTCACAGCTTTCCTGGGGCTGTCTGTAGCCTTCATCTTGAAGTTCCGAGACAACATGTTCCATGTTATGACTGCTCAGATCAACACTGTCATCATCACCACAGTGTCTTTCATCATCTTTGACTTCAGGCCTTCTCTAGAGTTCTTTTTGGAAGCTCCTGTAGTGCTTCTCTCCATATTCATCTATAATGCCAGTAAAGCAAGAGGCCTGGAATATGCCAGTCTGCGGGAAAGGGGAAAACTCGTCAAAGGAGATGGATGGGAGAGGTCAAGTGGGGTAAGGCTTTTCTGTACTTGTCTCCCATGGTTTTCTCTTTTGTTTCACCTCCATTTATGCTATGGAATGTTTGGAAGACTCATCTTGGATGTGACCAGACTCATCCCTCAACACCAAAGCTCCTCAGTATTTCTTAAAATCATGGGTATTGCTTTCCATATGCTACTTTTTGAAATCATGAAGCCTATGTAGGCATTGCTTTCCTGCTGTGACTTTAGGCAGTCCTGTGAGCAACTTCAGCTTTGTACAAGTCCTTTCTTGAAAGCTTTATAACCAAGACAGTTTACTTGCCCAGGGCATTCAGAAATTGGAATTGCTGCCTGGGAAATAATTGTATTTAAGTAGAACTGATAAATCTCTGTAGCTTAGCCCACATCATGAAGAGGTCAACATGTATGATGTTAAGATTCTTTCTACCTTAACAGTCAAAGATAGCTTAAGACAAAAAGGTAATATTCAAAGTACTGAGTTTTAACACATTTTTTTCTTCTTCTTGCTAAATGTTTTTTCCAGGCCTGGAAACCTAGTGGTTTTTGTTCTAATTTGAATAGTGATCTAGTTAACTAGTACATGTTAGGGAGGGCTCTCTCTTAGATCTGTCCATCAGCTGAGCTGAGCAGTGACCTGAGGGGAAGGGGAAGTGTCTGTGCCTTCACTCTGCCTGTAGGGACGGATTGTGGATACACGCTGAAACCAGCAGAGAGCACTGTCCCCACTGAAGTCTAAGAAACACTAAACTTGGAAGAGAGATTTTTCAGAAATTCCACAAGGTGCCTTTTTAGGTTGTTGTTTAATGAGCAGTAAATAACACAAAGTTGTATATTTTTGGTGTGCCAGGTGTCATCTATTTTAGCACTAACAGCTGAACAGCTGTGTTAAAAACAAATAGCACTATGTGAACAGGCTAAGCCAACTGTATCTTGGGTTGCATCAAACGCAGCGGAAACAGCAGGTCGAGGGAGGTGATTTTGCCCCTCTACTCTGCTCTTGTGAGACTCCCACCTGTGGTACTGTATCCAGCTCTGGGGATGTAGATCTGCTGGAGTAAGTCCAGGAGAGGGCCACAAAGATGATCAAAGGGCTGGAGCACCTCTCCTCTGAAGACAGGCTGAGAGAGCTGGGGCTGTTCAGTTAGGAGAAGAGAAGGCTCCAGGGAGACCTTATAGCACCTTCCAGTATCTAAATGGGGCTGGCAAGAGAACTGGGGAGGGACCTTTTACAAGGGCATGATGTAGAGATAGGACAAGGTGGCATGGCTTTAAACTGAAAGAGTGTGGATTTATTTAGATTAGGAAGCAATTCTTTCCTATGAAGGTGGTGAGACGCTGGAACAGGTTGCCCAGAGGAGTTGTGGATGCCCCATCCCTGGCAGTGTTCAAGACCAGGGTGGATGGGGCTTTGAGCAACATGGTTTAGTGGGAGGTGTTCCTACTCGTGGCAGGGGGGGTTGGAACAAGATGATCTTGAAGGTCCCTTCCAACCCAAACCATTTTATGATTCTAGGCTGTTTTAGGCAACAAGTCACTACAAAGTATTAAAGATGCAGGTAATGTTTTTATGAGCATGTATATCCTAAACCTCATAACACACTGGTGAGAAATTTAAATTACAGCATCTTGATTTTATTATAAATGATGCCTTCAAAATAAACCTTGCTCTTTTTTTTTTTTTTTTTGGTGTTAATAACAAGATGACTTTTGCTCATGTTGTTCTCTTTTGCTTCTGTTTCCTGTAGGATGGAGAAGAATTTGAGAGGTTGAACAAGCCAGGCAGTGACATCGATACAGATGAAGATTCCCTCTAGCATGAGGCTGGCTCAGAGGAGTGCTATTGCTCATAGTGAGAGAGAGTTAATCTTTTATTAACAGGGTTGTTTTTCCCCACCGGCAGACTAATGGAAACTGTTTTGGGGCTGGATCTCAAATGTGGTTGCGGACAATATTCAAGCTGTATATATGGAGATTTGTATTCCTCTGTGCCTGTCTCCCAGTGTCTGGGGAAGTGAAAATCTGGAATGCCTTTGTAGCAGCTGGTGAATTTTACATGCAGCTTATGTGGCCTAACTTTGAAAGAGCTTGAATAAAACAAAAATGTGTTGAACAGTATGAATGCATCACAGGGTCTTTTTTTTTTGTGTTTGCAAAGGCTTTGTGTAGAGGCTTAGTTTGCACTGGGGCCACTATCTGAAAACAAATATTATGCAGCTACAGTGATGACCTTCAACATCTGGAGCACTGAGCAAGAGGGTACAGGTGGTACTATTATCTGGTGTTGCTCCACCCTGTCAGACTGATAAGGTCTTGGATTAATTTTGTAGAGAGAGAAAACATTCTGCAGAATGCCAGGCATAGTGATCTTGGAATTGCCATTGAGGCATCTGCTGGATTGTATTTTGAGTGAGATGAAAAATTAGCGAGGTTCCAAATTATTCAGAGAATTTTGAAACTGGGAAGGGAATGGGGATGCTGATAAGGGATTCTTGGTATGTTCCAAAAGCCTCTTCTCTCATAGCAGGAGAACACATGTTGGTTTATAATTTCCTCCCTTCAGAAATGTGTCTTTCATAGTTGAAAGATACTGTCAGAAGAATTTTTAAGAAGATAAGCAACGAGTTCAGTGTCAGAGCCTCATACCACAGTGTATAGTAAGCAGTTAGTGATGCATTTCTCTGGACTGAAGACAGTCCTGCCTTTGTTCCCCTCTGCCAGGCTCAGTATATAAAGCTTACTTACATGTACTGTATTGATGACTTATTGCTATATTAATTAACTTAGCTCCTGTCATTAATCCATCAAGAGGGGCAGCCTGTTTCCATGTGTGACCAATGACTGTCAAATCATAAACTATGAATCTAAAATTATTATTTTTTTCTGTATTAATTTTTGTCTAGTATATATTAAGAATAACTGTACAAAATTAATTTACTGTTGTGGTTGAAAAATCTTTTGCATCTAATTTCATTGTGCATGGATAGTAGGCCATTTCAACACAAGGAACCCTAGTTGTCTGCATCTGTACTGAATAGGAAGGCATATTTCAGTGTAAATTCCAGAAATGTAGTTTTTATTGGTTTATGATGACCTATTTGGGGAGATGAAACTTGGAAAAGAATGCTCAAACTGTTGAAGACTTAGTGGCAATAAGACTTTTTTTTCGTTACATACAGCTGTGCAATATATACCTGCCTGAGTTCGTTGTCTCTTTCAGTCATAGCAGGTATTTCCAAGAAGAGTGAAAGTACTGTTAGCTTTAGATTGCTTTGCATTTACATGAGCAGTAGTAGTTTTTTACATGAAGTAAAAGCAAGTTAGAACATAGAAATCAGCCTCATCCCTGTAATGACAGGGCATCAAAACAAAGATGAATGTCATCTGTACAGATGCAAACATATGTTTGACCTTCCTGCCTGAAATATCAGCATTAAGAGAAATGAGATATAGAAATGACTCATCTGCAACTGTTATAAAGTGCACTTAGTTCTTGCTTTCAACTCTTGTCCTGCTGAATGATTTTCCCCTCTAATTTTCACCAGTGCTATCCTGTGTGGCTTACTTGACAAAAGTACTGGTGGTACGATTGTTGATCAAAGTGTTTACTTTCACTGTGGAGTTGGTCCTGTCTAACATGTAGAAATCTTTCTTTTGGCTTCAGGTTGGAGGTCTCAGGGAGATTATGTTGGATGGCCAGGCAGGTTTCTTAAAATAATGGAGGAGAACTGTATATCTCCTTTGCAGCAGCAGGAATGTTAACGGATGCCTAAAAATGGGTAAGGATTTGCATCATCTTAGCAGTAAAATAGTGTGTATAGTAACCCAAAAACATAATCATGCGATTTTTGGCAGCAGTACTACTCGTGGCAATGGTCAAATTTAGTATGTAAATGAGATTTGTTAGAGGAAGTGACTGTGAAGGATTGTCGGCTGGAGAACAGCCCTAGTTAGCAAGGGGGAGCAATTCTCTAGAGTTACACATCTTAAATAGATCATGGGAAATCTTTCTTGATTAAGTATTTCCACTGTATGGAAACTTCTCCATGTTGGAAAGCTTAACTATATTTTGCCTTAAATGACAATAGGGAAATTTATGAGGATATTTTTGGAGAGCAGCATTAGTTTGGCACTCACAGCATTTAATGAATACATTGGGCAGAGAGCTTTTTCTGAGCTTTGATTTAGAGCCCAGATTCACAAACATTTGAACTGAATTGCTGCTGAGGACGTTATGTTCCTCCCTCCAGGTTTGAGGAAATAGTTCACAAAAAATCCCAGGAAGAGAGGTGTGTTCATGCTTCTCTTGTTTATAACAAGCCAATTAAAGCAGTATTTATTTTGGTTAATTTCAGCTATTTTGTGAATGTAGCAGCTTCAAAGACAGACTGTGGATGAAAACAGGCATCTTGGAGCTGAATCAAATCTGATAAATATGTATAAAAAAAAAGTTTTTCTTTATCGTGTGGAATCTTCCCACAAGATCTGTAGGAGTAGGATCTTCAGCTCAGTAAATCTGTCTGTGAAGTGATGCTGCAGGGACAGATCCAGTGCTTTGAGTTTGTGTTTTGCCAAATGAAGTGTTCATTTGGAGTATTGTAGCTCCCGCATGCCTATAGCCTGCAAGATAACTACATGTTGTCATTGAAAGGATATTTTGACTTGATGTTCCTTCTGGCTTTGCTTTTAGTTTTCCACAGGGAGAAGTAGGTTGCAAAATCAGGATTTTAAATAGTTGCTAAAAGTTGCTGGTAATTTTGAGTCATTTTGTAATGAAGGCAGAAATGGGCACCAGAATGTAGAATGGTACAGAGTCTTCCTCGAATTTTATGAGTATTTGAATCTGTACTTTTGTTTAAGATCTCAACCCAACCTCCCTTGATAAGTGGACAACTTGTTTGAAGTTGTCTTTTTAATGCAATTCCCACTGAATGCCTAGGCTGGGTTTGGTACTTGTCCAACTGAACTTTGAATTTTGGACAGGGCTAAAAAAAAGGCCATTTAGATTAGGTGTTGCACTCTTTTTTTTTTTTTTTTTGTAAATTAACTATCTTCCCCCAGCTTAGCAGAGGACATTTAGTTTATATGATTTGTAGTGTGAGTTAAAAGGGCTTTCATTTAAAGACTTTACATGAAAACAAGATTACAGGAAAGTAAATGAACACCTGAAAGAAAACACCCCAAAGGCGTTTTTCTTTCTGTCTACAGGAGATGGCTGTTAATAATCTGGGATACTTTCCTCTGTTTTTGCTTCAGGCAAGGGAAGTTAGGCAGCTGACCTTAATACAGTGATGCACTTGTTTTCTAGAAATGAGCTACAGGACACTCCATTTTTTTCTAGAAACCTTTCCATTCTGTGATTCTTCTTGGTTTTTTTTTTTTTGATTTCTCTGCCCACTGCTTTCAGCTGTGGAAGTACTGTAGTCAGTGAGATCTTGGAAGCTCTCTGCAGGCAGCAGTCCTCTCAGACTGGTTCTGCCTTCTCCCACTTAGCTCCAGTCACCTGAGAAAGGTACATCAGGAGCTGTATCCTGTGCTGACTAGACCTTGTGATACGAAGGGCAGCCAGCCTCAGGGGATGACCAGGTTTGTAAAATAAGGCCTTGAGACCTCCACATCTGTCTGCCTTTGACACTCAGAAGAGCAAGCAACGTCTGAAGTTTTGTGGCTAAGTTTCTAAAGAAAGCATCTAGTTTTGAGTGAAGAAATCAGGAAAATGCTAAAACACATGCAGAGCATGCTCTGGCCAGCTTAGGGCTGTAGCCTTCTCCCTATTCCTGTGCTATTGCTGTCATGGCAAAACCTACTACCAGTGCCCTGTTGCATGTATCTATTTGTGATGTGCACCCACATCACGGATTATAAGAAGAAATGTGACTGGTCTGGCACACCTTCAACATTAGAAGTGACCACTGTGCCACTATGAAGCCTTGAATGGTACCTTCTTCACTTCAGGATATTCCACAATCTTTCTGCTGCGTCTTTAATGTTTAGAAATCTAACCCAAATGGTGTTGAAACCATGGCCATATGTGCAGCTCCTGCCACTGGTTTCAGTAGAGTAGGGTGATGCAATAAATCAAATGCCCAAAGACACCCATAAGAAGGGAGAAGAAAACCATTTCAGAAAGTGTGCCAAAAATAGAGATGGTTTAGCAGATCAAATTAATCTCAGATAGTTTTATAAATATTTAATCTAGATAACTTTTATGGGGGAGGGTATGAGAAGAAGAGGTAAAAGAAAATTTGAAATTTAGAGTAATAGTTTAATTAAGAGCATTATTATAGAGAGCTAGTTACAACTCATTTAAAATATATGTGAATGAGATTTTGTTTTCTGATAAAAATAATGCTTTTCAGTTTTCTGTATTTCAGACAATGCTAACTCTGGTTGGTGTTTCCACTTAGCTCTCATTAACTTGGATTTAGTTGTGAGATGGGCAGGACCTAAGAGAAGAGGGACTCCAATTAAAAGAATAAATGGTTATGCAGTAAGCTTTGTAGTTAAGAACTTTATATTGTATTGGAGCAAATTCTGCCATAGCCATAAATCTTATTTTCGTTGATAAAGTCAGCTAATTACAATATTAATACACTGTAGAAGGGGTGCTGTCTTTTTAAACAAAGTGTTTCAAAAAGATTTTATTATTGTTGTTGTTATTTTTAAAGAGCATGCCTCATACTTCTTTCTTAAATTTTCCTTTTCTGGGGGAGACCTGAAGTGTGATCTTTTGTTTCTCCATAAGCATAATGAAATCTCACTTTCCAATAAATATACTTTTTTTTTTTTCTCCTTAGAAAAAATACTAAAAAGCACATTGCAACATTTGTTGGACAGTTTGTGTCCTGCCCTACCGCAGTGCCCATAGACTGGGGCTGTGGGGTTTTTTTTGTTTGGTTTTAATACAAACAGCACCTGCTGATGGCCTTTGTTTATAAAGGTTTAAAAATATAAAGGAGTCTTTATTGTTTAAAGCTTCAATACTACTGGTTTGAATTGCTTCACTGTAAAGGCTTCTACATTTTTTTGAGAAGGCAAATGACCAAAGTCCCTTGATTGAACAGTAGAAGAACGAGGCGTGGATATCTAGTTGGCCTGGGAAGACTTTCTGCAACTGGCCGTGTATTGCTTGGATAGCTATTAGAAGGCAGACAGGGGGCAGTCAGAGGCTAAGTTGCCCTTTTCAATATGGATATCCATGGTGGTAACTCCCGTGGTGACGGTAGTCATCTTGGTAACCTTCCTGGTATCCCTGGTGGTAGCTATGGTAGCCATACCCACCGTACTCATCATCTGGGCACTGCATGCCGAGCGACTGCTGAATTGTCATCTCCTGCCGCCGAAGCTGCATGGAATCAATCAGGTCATACACAATCGCCATAGACCACATTGGAGAAGGATACCAGGACTTGACGTTTCCGTCTTTCCCCACTAGAAGCATGGAGAAGTATTCGGGGCTAATTTGAAAATAATTTCGGATGTCTTTCACCAGGTTAGCTGGGATGTCTTCTCGGTCTACAGTTGAGCTTCCTAGAAAGTGATCACATAAAATCAGCATTGATGTTTTGTTTAAGCAGTGATGATGGTTTGTAGGTAAGCGAGTTAGCAACATGAGACAGGATACAGCCCAATAGTTGGCAATGTAAGGTGCTTGTAATTTACAAGTTCAGGATTTCCTGGATCCAAAATGAAGTTGCTCTACTGTGAACTAAGGACGTATTTTTAACAGTTTTGTTAGATTTAGTAAACTTGCCCTTTTTCTCTAGGCTGAAGCTACTGTAGTGTGGTACATCTTTTTGTCACCCAACTTCTTTGACTACTATGCAGCTTGTGTCACCAATTCATGTATTGCAGAAGGCATATGTGAAAAACAGTTGTGGTGAAAGAAATCACAAGAATTGAAGCATGATAGAAGAATTGAAGGATGAATTTGCTGGGTCATTAATGGCATTATAGAACCTCACTCATGATATGTGAGGTGTGGTAGATGTCATGTCCACTTCAAAGTACATGTTCTAGTGCAAATCTGGTGAACTCCAAGCTGTTAAGTGTGAAGTCTGTGTTGGGTAAATGAGTAGAAACTATAACACAACTAAGATCAGTGGGCACATATATACATAGTTGGCTTGGCAGCTGAATGCTTACAAAGTGGCATCCTGCCTTACAGATTTGAGATTCTCCGAAGGAGGTCAGCAAGCAGGTGGTTAAGGGTGGCTTGGCTGTTACAGATTAAGTGGATTTCCAGAAGGCTTCAAAAGGTACTTTGATGGTTTAGTTGAAAAGCAGAAACAAGGTGGGAGTGAATGATCACCTGGAGTGGAGGGAGGTCATCAGTGAAGTTCTGTGATTTTGCTGGGACTGGTGCTGATCAGTGTATTTGTAAATAATGCACGTAAGGTATGAGGATGGAGGTTAGGAAGTATACTGAGGATGTGAAGTATACTGAGGATGTGAGGCATTGCAGAAGATCCTTGTAAGACTGTGTGACTGATTAGTAAAATTAGAGAAGAAATTCTATTCAGATTGAAGAGATACACACGGTGAAAATTTTTCCGACTCCCCATAAGAAATGATGAAGATTGACCATCACCACTCGGCAGTGAGATCTTAGGGCTATGAAGGAGTTTCATGAAAGGCTAGTTCAGTGCTCACTAATGACCAAAAGCAAAACCAGATGTTATAAACCATGAGGAAAACAATAACAAAACAGTATTATTATGCTACTATGGAAACCCGTTGTTTGTGTGCATCTTAAGCACTGCATGAAATTCTGGTTCTCTCACCTCAGAAGACTACAGTAGAACTGGGAAAAAAAAGTCAGAAAGGCAGCAAGGTTGATCGCAGATTGGGAATCAACTCTGTATGATTTTATGTCCAAGTAAGTGGGGACTGCAATCTGTCATGTAGATGGGTTGGGAGAGGTCTGCAGAATTGTGAATGTCACTACAGGGATGGATAGGAATTAAATGTTTACCTTTTTCCCCACACAAGAAATAAGGGGCATCAAACAAAGCTATGGGGGTCATATTCAGGACAGATAAAAGGTACCTCTGTAGAGGTTCTTACAGGAGAACACATGCTAGGAGTTAACATGGATCAAAGGGACATTAGACAAGTACATAGAAAAGAGGACTCTTGATCTTTATAGGAACTATAACCATGATCATGAAGCCTTCGGTGAAAAATAAGCAGAGGCTGCAAGAACGTTGATGGAAGAAGTGCGACATTTGCTTCTTCTGTTCTTATTCATTCTTATACATGGATTTAATGTTCCTGTGCTATAGAAGGACTAGGATGCTTTCATGCACAGAGCAAGCAGTTGGAACAGAGATGGGATAAATGAGCTCCTTTCTGTCTCTGTTCTTCTACTGATGGAGACAATTGTTTGGATTAGGTAGTAGAGGAACCTGTAGCATTTGAAAAATACCCTGACAGTGACCTCTCCTGAGAATATCTACTTGAAGTAGCCTGCTGAGATGCAAGTGTAATACTTAAGGGGTACTTATAGGAAAGACAGAGAAAGAAAGACTTTTTACCAGAGCTCATAGAGACAAGACAGGGGGTAATAGTTTTAAACTGAAAGAGGGTAGATTTAGATTTGATTTAAGGAAGAGATTTTTTAGGATAAGGGAGGTGTGACACAGGAGCAGATTGCCCAGATGGATGCCCCATCTCTGGAAGAGTTCAAGGCCAAGTTAGATGGGGCTTTGAGCAACCCAATCAAGTGAAAGATGTCCCTGCCTATGGCAGGGGGTTGGAACTTGATGATTTTTAAGAAGTTCTATTCACTCCAAGCCATTCTATGAATATGAATGAGGGACCCATATAGGAGAATTTGCTGAGTGTGTGTTCTATTAGCCCTGCAAACTCTTGAGCATGTAAAAGACACAGACATCCCTTTGACAGCAAGGCTGGCAGAGGAATGTACTGGGGAATGTAAATTTAGGTGAGAGATAAAAGTGTGAGTTAGCTTCTAGATATTTGTGCTTTTACGTCCTGAAGAACCTATATAAGGTTTAGCACAGAAACACTAAGAAAGCTTTTTGTTTGGTTTTGTGTCATCTTATGTCTTAAAAGAAACAAAACAAAAGAGAAAAACTGTCAATCCCTCTAAAGAAATTACAGCAAAGAAGCACTCAGCACTGTGTAATGCCCTTCATGGGTAGTACTGAAGAAACTGGGAACTGTTGCTTACCATTAATTGGATACAACTCTAAGACGCCTCCAATATCTTCTCCAAGTCCTAGCAGTTTGAGAATAGTTATGTGGCGCAGACCTGTGGAGGAAATAGAGAGGGTTGTGAGTCAGACCAGATCTTTCTGTTCATCCTTGGGCAGATTTCAGTTTCATCAGCCAGGTCTGTGCTTGCTAAGTTAGGACCCAGTCTCAGCCAGCCCTCTAGAAAGGAAGAGTTACTGATTTCTGTGGAGTCCCTGCCAGTCACATCACCTGTCCCAAACACAGGGATGAACTGGTGTGTTGCATGAATCATGAATCAGTTGCATAAAAGCAGTTGCTGGTGTCCCAAGGACAGCAGTGTGGTGCTGTGGTTCTGTAGCATAGGGATACAAGCATCAGATATGCCAGTAAATTGCAGAGGCCCTTCTCCAAATCCATAATGTTTCTGCACTGTTTTGTTCACTAGTAAAGCTTTTACTTGTCATACACACTGCAACAAATTATTTAGAGGCAATATAATCTATCCCAGTTAAACTCTGAGTGAGGGAAATAGCTTATGACAGGTACTCACTTCTTTCATTTGTGCTGCACAGAGGCTTGGACTGTTGCCTCTGCTTTGAAGAAAGACCTTAGGGATGGCAGAAACTGCTCATGTAAAATGCATCTGTACAATCTAAAAAATCTTTGATGTAACTGTTTTACTACTTGGAAGTAAGATGCTTGGAAACATACCACTTAGTTAAAACACATGTTGACAAAGGCTTTAGAAACTCACTGGATCTCCTTCAAGCTGTCCCTAAAAGGGTGGGGATAATAACTGTTTTGGTTACATTCCATTCTTCAGAAAGCATTTTACAGTGGTCCATGTTGCAGTTTACTTTGGTAGTTACGAAATGAGATGACACCGATGCTCTGAATGAAATCCAGGTGACTATGAATGAACAATGATACTATGCAGATCTCCCTTCAGGTGTAATTGGAATGTAGTGATATAGCAGCTGTTGAATGGAACCTGTTTCATTCTATTGTGGGAGTCAAGTCTACACCCTGTATGGTACTGGCATTTCTGAGAACTTAACGAGTAAGTCTCTCTGCGCTTCATTATGAAAAGACAGAAGAGTGTTTCTGGGTCTTGCTCTTAGTTGCCTGCTGGAGGAGCCCATGTCTCTCCACTGACTATGTAGTTGGATCCTTAAGTACCTAGTTATGGGTCTGGGAGGGCTTTTATTGGATTAAAGTGGCTTCCATTAATATTTTTACCTGTTTGGGCAATGAAGCAGCAAGGAAAAGAAAAAAAAACCTATATGTCCATGCATCTCTCTGATACCTGGCCCAGTTCTGAGCTGGATGTTACAGGATCTGCCCTTCTCAAAGCATTTTATTTATGTTGTTCATTTGTGCAGTACAAAAAAGAAAATACTATTGTTCTTCTGAAGTACAAGCCTGGAGAGAAGCTTGGAGCACTAGCATTTTCTGCCTCACACAAATGATTCCATGGAACACTTAGTTTAGCTGTCAGTGTGCTGTACTACCTGCTTAACAAACCTTTTCTGTTTGAATTTGGAGGAAACTTTTCAGTTATCAGACTCCTCAGACTGTCTATGTTCAGACTTCAGCGATGGAATGCATCACATCATCAGGAAGGATGTGGTTTGGGGGAGCAAGAATATAATTTCTTTTGACTCACCAAAATTGCAGGCTTGTCCACTGAGAGCAGCAAGCTGCTGGGAATAAGCCCAATCTTCATCACTGGGAGCAGAGATCACTACCAGCCTCCTTCTCCATCGGAACCTGAAAAGAGAGCGACAGGGCGTGGTCATGACATGTGACTCAAATTGTCTCAGCATTTTCATTTGCTGTAGGCTGAGACATGTCATACCTCTCACAACTTGTCAGTAACAGCTGGATGGGAAATATTCCCAGTTCTGTCTGTCACTGGGAGAAGGTAAAGCTTGGTTTGAATTTTGCAATTCCAAAACTTTCATAGAAACACCTGCAGTGCCACTGCTTCACCAAACAAACATTTCAAAGCTCACAATCTTTGCTCAAAGCCCCCTTCAGTAGTTACAGCAATGCAGAGAAGTGTGTATTTAAGAGAGAAAGATTCCTGTGGAATTCCTCACTAGACATTTAGCTTTTACGTCAGTCACCACTGCTGGAACTGCACAGTTATTTTGCAGTTCAAGGGCTGTCTGAGAATTAGGGTGTATCTTCATTTCAGACATAACTCATACTTCTGTGTAAATAATCACTGACCTCCTTTTTTTTCCTGTACCACATTTGCTCCAAATACCTTTAACAGGGCTTTAAATCTGAGCTTGCTTATAAGTATGTGGTTGTGTGAGCCTATGGCTATGTAAGGCATGCATGGGGCAATAAGATAAACCTTGAAATATTTCTTTAGTAGGGGCTGCACCATCTAACAAAGATTTTGCACAAAAAGGTCCTTCCATTTTCCTGTCAAGGAAAGGCAGTGCCATAAGGACACTTGAAACCTTAAAAAATTCTAACTCTAGGGGATTTAAATACTCCCTCAACAACTTCTTTTTTGAATATAGATACTTCTCCACTTAACCTAAAGAAAACAGATTTATAGGAATTTGCAAAGCTGCAGAGATATTTTTATAGCAGGAAATGATCTTTTAAATGGATGCAGATGTTACTCTGTTATAATAATAGCCTGCTTTTCTGCAGCACCATGTGAAGATCTCAGAATAAGGGATAATGCAATGGGTCAATTCTACTTCACTTGACAGAAGCTGAAGATATGGTGAAACTTGCTCAGTCACAGAATAAGTTGTTAAAAGAGCAGTGTATACTGATGTCTTTGTCTTGTTGATTGATACTTATATGTGTTTTTACAATTAAAAATGAAGTCCTTGAAAAGCAAACCACCCCAATTTTAATCTTTCCCAGGAGTAACAGCAAAGACTTGTGTGTGTACAGTTATGTGAACAGGAATGAGAAGCATTAAGAATCACATATGTGATGTGAAGGAAAGGAGGGAAATTTTGTGCCATTATTCTGAAAATGTGTAACAAAATAATCTCTGTGATAATGTGTAACAAAATAATCTCTGTGATATTTTGTATAGAAAAGCACCTGGCTACATATGAACAGTGACTGAGAACGCAGATGTTGGATCATATTTTGCCTGGGGCAAAACTGTGAGTTTCTTTGAGATGCTCTTAAATTGCTTCCTATTTTTTTAATTATCTCCTTCAGAGATGCACAGAGCCGAAAAGTGTTGAAAGCCACTCAAGCTATTTATTCCCTCACTCCAGGCAATCTGTATACTTGATGTGCTTGTCTGGGCCTATGTTTTACTGAGAAATTAATTCAGTTGGTCTGTCACAGCTGCTGCTTCACCAACGCTAACATACAGACTGGTGCCTTATTTCTGACATCAGAAGCCATGGACCAATACTCCTGACAAATCTGCCATACCTTTCCTGTGTACATCCTTTCTTCCTCTTCTAGCTGTTTTGCATTCTGTTCTGATTTGTGAGCCCAGAGAGCAGTACAGCCAGTGTTGTCCCCACTGTTACAGGAGACCTCCCTCCCAAACTCAAGGTCTTCCTCCTTACACATGTGGATTTTAAGCATTACTCAAGCCGGCTCTGGCTCTCATGATCTCCTTTCATGCCAGCCAGGCTTCTTAAGAACAATATTTGCGTTATTATAACTGACCTCTCCAATGAGCAACAGCAGGGAGATGATGCCAGGGCTCTTGTTCAACTGGGAACATAACCTTGGACAAAGCTGGAATGAATCTTGCTGGGAATCTGACCAGTTAATGTTGCTAGAGAAGTCTACCCAATATTTAAAGCCTGATGCTTCTTTCACAGACAACAAATGCATTCTGTGCAGTGCAAGTTCTGTTTATAGATGCAACATTCTGTATTTTTTGGACCTGTTTTTCTAATGTGTGTTTATTGCTAGGGCGATTTCCAAGCAAAGAAGGATTTGGGGCCCATCCCTTTCCAGAATACAAGCCTCTTTCTTGTGTTGATCAGCTGTTTCCAAACTGTGGTTCTTCTTGGTGGTCTTGGGGATGAATCACTGAGACCTAAACAGGAGGTGGTGAGGTGGGTGGGGTGGATCTTTTTAAAGGTTCCCTTTCTGTTGAAGTGGCCATAGAATTTTAAAATGTTTATGAACCAACAACCTATTCATTTACTTGTTACTCCTTTCCTCCCTCATCAGAATCCAATGTGCTCCCTCAGTTATTTTTAAAGCCATCTGGCATTAATGATGTATTCCCACAGATTCCAACAGTATGTGAGGAGGGTGCAGTTGTAACAGGTAAAGCCTACCTAGAGTGATAGGGTAACCTTAATTTCATGTAAATTATTCTGTGACAGAGAGGGCTGTAGCTGCACAGCTCTTCTGTGGATCTGAATTCCCACAGTCCAGACATATTTATTGCCTAGAATTTAGGTCTCACAAGTAGAGCAATAATATGGCATATAGAGATTGCATAAACAAAACTCTCTTTCTGCAAAAGGTCTCTCAAACATTTTGCAAGAGACATCTGCCAGACCTTTAATAATATGCATGACTAATACTGGCCAAGACCAACTGTTATCTCAAGCAGGATAAAAAGGAAGTTACAGAGAATTAATTGGTGATTTGAAGTACATGGAAGGGATTAGAATGGGATTAATGAGATTGGGATGGTTGATGATCGAAACACATAAACACTGTGCTTCATACTTTCAAAGCACTGAGCTAACATCTGTGAATTAATCCTTATTTGCTCTTCTAATGTAAATCAGTGTTATCATCTCCATGTCATGATGGGAGGAACTGAGGTACTGAAAGTCAGTGTCCAAAGAAGGTGCAGTCAGTCAGGAAACATCCTTCTTGACTTCCAGTATTCTGTGCAAGACTGCATTCGGTTCTGGCTGTGTCTCTCTATTTGCTTAACACTGTAAATACTGAGTAATCTATATTTAAAGATCACAGAAATAGTCGTATGAGTATTTTTTCTGTAAAACAATAATCAGTAGAACTAGCAGCAGATAAGAACAGAAGATAATACCTGGATAAGAAGCTCTCAAGGGATTGTTTCTTATCTTCTTTGCAGACAATGCCCTCTTTTTTCTGTCTTTCCATGTCTTTAATTCGTGACTGGAAGGTGTCAATCAAATCAAACACAGACTTCATTGCTATGGGTACTTCATAGTATTGCTGTTAAGAAAAAAAAACAGATGAATATAAGGATGCTCATATTAGCAGCCTTTCTGCATGCATCACAGCACCATAGGAATATAGATTCAAGTAGTCCTATTTACACACGGGTAACAAAGCCTAAAACATGTTAGAAACCATGGAAAATATTATTGCTTTTGCAGTCAGACTGCCCTTTGGAAGTGGCATATTTTCAGTATTTGCCCAATGTGATAAGGCCAGGACATTGCAGGCAAAAAATTATCATTATATTCTTCTGTCAGGCCATTCAACTAGAGGATTGTCCATATGCACTGTGCTGGCATCCCTTTGAGTGGCCAAACTGCATGCTTTAGAATGCTGGGTACTACATTAAAACCCCTGTCAGCTGGGGGTCCTGTTCCTCACCATTCCAGCAGAAATCCACAATTCCTGAAATCCCCTAAGCACAGAAAATGAAGATAGCTACAAAATTCCTAAAAATTTCTTGCTGCTCTTTTTCTTATCTCCCAACAGTGACCAAGTCCAGCATCGGTCTCTTATGTACCTCATGTAAAAGGCTGCAATGTAATTTCCTGAAAATTATTTTTTTTCATATTATTTCAATGCCTTTTCTTTGAAGAGTTGAAACCTCACCTTGACCTTCATGTCAATGTCTGTAAGCACCATGAAAAAGTCATTGTAGGTCATCCCATATTCTTTCCTCAACTCGCTGATGAGCTGCTGGTCCACAAGGTCTTCATCCTCTATCACTTTCATGGGCTTTTCATTATCTTAATGTGAGACAAAGGAGAAATAAAAATAGTTGTGGAATCACACAGCACTCTGTCTTTAATTTCAAACTTGAAAGAAAGGGGAAAATTAATTTCCCAGAAGCCTTCTTCCTGCTGCATAGTCAAGATATTAAAAACCATCAGTATGGTATTATGACTTTTAACTGTCCAGTTTTCAGTCCCAATATTCTTTGAAAATCAGTCTATCCTAGGGCATGTGCACTTCAATATTTAACATTTCTTCATTCTTTTGAAAAATCTTCCTTTTTCCTGGAAAGACCTTTTAGATTTTTTTGGTATTATCTCATTCATGTATATGCATGTACTAATCATTTCACCAGGTCCTGAAATGCAGCCATTTCTGGAAAAGACAGTAGAAATTTTGACTATGTGCACCATGTGCAAATGAAACAGCATGGATAATTTAGGTCAGTAAAATATAGCTAGAACAGCTTGAGGTTGGCCAGGACACTAGAGTTAACCTTGCCAGTCTTAAAAAAATTACATGCAAAGTTTAGTGACTACAAGAAATCAGAAACTGTTTAATGTGTTTTGAATGCTGCAGTCCTAACAGCACACCTCTCTATAGACCCTGCTTTGGCATTCCCTCCTCCATCTGTGTGCTGATGTCTTTCCTATTCTAGCACCCTGACAGACCAAACCTTAATTCTGAGAACATTTTGTACCTAGTCAGTGCTCCACCCCAGGAAAACATTCCTAAACATTTGAAGAGAAAAAGACCTCTGAAGACAGAGATTTGAAGACAAGCCTGTGGAGGTACTGAGGTTCCTTACTTCCCATGGAACCGGGGTGTATTGGGGTCATGTCCTGAAAGTCTCCCTGTCATCAGCTCAGCCTCAGCTCCAGCATCCAGCACAGTCCTATATAACTGCAACAGTGCTGGAACAAGCCTCCGTATGCAACTGTGGGCCTGGAAAACTAGAGACAAACTAAATCACACACAAAGGGAAATGTCATCTGGGCACCCAAGAGCTCCCTGCAAACATTACTTGTCTATACCCTGTGACACCACTATGAGTGTTAATATTCATAGTCTCAGAAATCCCAGCCATGGCTTAAGTGACCTGCCTGAAGTCAGAGACATGAGAGGTGATCAAGAGGTAAAATCCAGAGGTACAACTTGCCAGTCCCCAGCTCCATAATTATTCACCGGAAAATAGAGATGAGATTGATTATCCAAGTTGATCATACAGCAACAGAAAATAATTGATGCATTATACAACAAAGCATTCTAACTAATTTTTTAAACATCCATAGCCTTTAAGGCTGTTTCAAAATTTGCAGTAGGTCCAATCTGTGTATAGACTGAATGAAACTTCTGAATTAAAATTTTGGGAAAATATCTGAATCAGAATCTGACCTTTAGGTTTCACACTTTGAACCCTCTTCTTACAGAATAAAAGCCAAGCCAGCAAATGTTAAAATTTGGTTATACTAATCAAGCTATAGATGTAATATATATGTTTTTTTATGGATATATGTACCTCAGTTGAAAGTTTTGTAAAGAATTAACAGGCAATGTTATCAATTTCCCATTGGGTGGGTTGCTGCATATGCTAGTTGGTTATTCACTTCATAAAACATATGTAAATCATGTATCAGTGCTTCATAAGTGAGGTTTACATGTTACTAATGGCAAGCACGACCATTAAAACACAGACCAAAGAATCATATTTAAAAGCAAAAATTATCTCATTGGCCTAGATGGAGGTAGAATAGTGCAAAAATTGTTATTGTGAAATTTGATGTACAGCAGTACCTTAGACCAACCAACCCATGGCACTCTTCTGCTTTATACTCTAGATAACAGTTTGAAGTTAGCACTTTAGAGTTTCGTTGTTGGGAGATCTTCTTTCAAAACTTATGATAAAAAGAAGAAAATTAAATTACAGAGTGTGATACAGAAAAACGTTTCAAGGAAAAAATAATGCCACGAAGGCTGGACTGCCTTCCAAACTTGGAAATGATTTCTATGGAGAAAAAAAAAATAATTTAATCTAATTGCCTCTTTCCAATTCACTACTTGTCCCTGACTTCAACCTCATGAAGGACATCTGGGTTCAGCATGACAAACCACAGGAGTTGAGACTGTCTGCTGCTACCTGCAAAATTCTCACTCCCTTTGCTTTTTCTAGAAAGGTCATTGAAAGAGTGTGGAAATGTTTCTCCATATATCTTTGGCAGCTAGACAGGCTGGGAAGATGAGTTACTGTTTAGAAGTGACACTCAGCTTTTGTGTCATTCCAGTGGGAAACTGGGAAATACTCTTTGGTTTCACTATGAGCTGATCTTGGCCAGTGTCAATGAGCTCTTTCATTCACTAGTTCTAAATGTGTTTGAAATTTCAAGTGAAAAGTCTTTTCTGTGGACTTTTCTGTTGTTGTCTGTTTGTATTGCAATCCAAGATGCAGCACTCTGAGCAGACCTCATCATGCTGGGTGCTCAGGCTTCTCACTATAGCATGCATGCTGTGAACAAAACGTTTCTTAGGAGAAACTTTTGCTGCCTCTGGTGGTAACAGAGAGTGAGTCTTGAAGATGCCATACAAACAGGAAGGGTAGGGGAGAAGGAGAGGTAGAACAGAAAGGTGTTTGTATTATTTGAACTTTCTAAAAAGCTCAGGATTTGGTGTTTTGAGCAGCACTGTAAGATGAACTTCATGTAAGGCTTAACCTATACCCCTCTAAGTTTCCTGAATTTCTTGAACAATATAATTTCTTCTGTGAGAATTCAGCTGTTATATACACTCATGTGGTTTGGGGAAAGTTTGGATGTAGGTTAAGTTTGGAACTGAAAGAGTATGGTCTATGTCAGAGTGAATATCTGTTTATTAGCCAGACTAGAAGCTAAATATAACCCTAAGCAGTCCACTGACAGGCAGATGGGTCTAGGTACACAAAAAGTGTCCTTGAGTAACCTTGGCCTGATGTGGAAAATCCTGTACTGCTCCCGATTTGTCATGGAGGTGCACAAATGGACAGTCTGGCAGGATTTGTGGCTCACTGTCATTCAGGAACACAAGGCTAGGTCCCCTGTTAGGTCCTGTCCCTCTGAGAGTAGCAGAGGCACAGCTGGAAGCCAGACATAAATCTGTGATCTTCTGGCCAGTTATATGCCCAACCCGCAACACCCTGGAGCTGGTGTGGTCCTGAGCTTTCTGTTCTGTCACACATCTCTCCCCAAAGTTTGGTAAAACCAGATGAACTTTGAGGGGAAAGCTGTGGTGGACTTATAAGCAAAACTAACAGCTTTTATTCTATTTGTAGAATAGAATTGTAGAATATTTGTATTTCTTCGGCTTCATCCAGCAAAGCATTCACAGTGCGGTTAACTTTTAGATGCAGACAGCAATGAGATATTGCACATGATTCAAGAGACATCTAAGCTTAAGTGCTTTGCTGGACTGGAACCCGAAATCTTTGTCCAAACATTATTATGATGATAGGAATGGTTCTCACTGGCTTTGGTGAGTGCTTCCCCAGGACCTGAACACTGAGAGCAGTTGTTTCAAAGCTGCCTAAGAGAAATGGATCCCCAGTGTCACCTGTCTATATGGGAACTCTGTATGTAAAGAAGGTGGCACTAAATATGTCTGAATGAGCTACTTTGCAGGTCCTGCGCAGTCTGATTATAGTGCCTCCAAAACCTCTGGCTCCAATGAGATGAACCTCTTTACAACAGCCAGCAATAAGCAGTCACAGTGATGGGTATCTTGTTTCACAGGGAAAGAGAGGTGATAGGGCTTCAAATGGTAAATCTTTAAATATCAGGTATGCTGATGCAAATTTTTAAGGTTGTCCATACCTAGAGGCTGTGGCTGAAATCTTTTAAAAATAATACCTGTTTACCAAAACAGAGAGGAAAATGCACCTGGACCTCTCCTTGCTGTGGGGGCTGATCTTGCAAAAGGAAGGAACTCATGGCAAAGGTTCTAACTATCACCCTACTCTGTCCTGGGTTTAACTAGTGTACGCCTCTGAAGAATAAAGAATTCCAGGACCCTGTGAGGAGTACAAAGGCATGAGAAAATACTATATGGCAGTGGGGAGATAATGATGTTGAACTTCAAAATGGGATTAACTTGGGCCAATTTTTTAATATACTCTCAAACAATTCCCTTCAGTGTTTCCTACCCCCAGTCTTCTCTCCTTCATGACAACAGTCAGTTTCTTTAAGTATCTAGCCACCCATGGCTGATGTCTTGCAAAAACCAAGGGCAGGAAGGCATTGTATTAGTGCAGTCTTTAAGTTGGACAGTGAGGTTGGTATTCAGGATATTGGTAGAGCTCAGCCTAATTTCCTCTTTCTGTCCCATGCCCTAATCTCTTTTTTTTTTCCACCTTTTCACTGTTCCACTGTTTTACTGGCTTTAAGAATTCCCACAAAGAAAGCTGAAGGTGCTCAAGTTACAGCACTGGAAACCTCACCATGGAAAATACCAGAGACACTTATGTAAATATAACAGGGAGGTAGTTAGCATGGAAGGAGGAGGAATGGGTTTGAAAGTCAACTGGACCACAGCAACAGATCCTGCTTAGATTTTGACCCAAGCTGGGGAGATTTCTTCCTTTGCTGTCTATATTGTGCCCATGAGATGCAAAGAAATCATTAAAAAAAAAAAAAAAGAACCTAGCTGGAAGTGGTCAATTTTCATGCTGCTGTTGTTCATGGTGCCAAAAATTGTAATGACTGAGATCTTCCTCGTTGCCATCTTGCAGAAGCTCTCCAGATACTCGTCTCGCTGCTGTACGTACATGGTGTTGTCCGCCTTGGGGGTTGTGATCAGCTGGTTGGTGGCAGAGATAAAAGCTTGTTTAGTATAAGGAATGAAGCAGATGAGTATTTTACTGAAGGAGAAATAGTCACTGTTTGCAAATTGGGCTCTCTTTCTCATAAAGCTGTTATTTATTTTGCCTTCGGGCCCAGGCCTAACCCAAAGGTGTTCAATCAGCTACAGGAAAACTTTTGGAAGCATGTCTAGCTGGTTGCATAAGCTCCTCCACTGTCTCTCCACAATTCTGGTAGAAGAAAGCATTGGATTTTACAGAACACCGTATGCTTTCCTATTATCCCTTGCCCTACCAGTCCTACCAGGTCCCCCTCACAGCCTTCAGTGGTGCCATGAATCTAGGATTCCTGTTACTCACTCACAGTGGGAGCAGGGAACATGGCAGCCGCTCTGGCCTTATCCCATGGTCCAGGCAGGGCTCCCAGTGGCTATTTTGTCTGTCAAGGGGTGAGTGAATAGGGCTACATGAATACTTATGTAACTGATCGCCATATAAGAAGAACTTGAAGACTTGCTAAGGCCACTGTGATCTCATCTGAAAATGGCTGATTTAGCTTTTGTTCTAAGCCATTTTGATGTCTTTTGGGACTTATATTTGCTAGAAGATACAGCTATGGGGGGAGAGGAAGAAGAGGAATAATTACAACAACAAAAGTAAACTCTGTATGGTTTGTAGTACTTATTTCAAAGCCTTCTAAGAATTGCAAAGATTTAACTTATAAAAAATTTAAAGCACGTGACTTAGATCCTTCATCAGCGACTGGGATGCAAATATTCCAGGGAAGGTGTGCGTGCGTAACACCATTTGATGGTCCTATGCAGCAGTTTCCAGCAGAAGGTGGCTGGGGATGCTGCAGCTTTAGCAGTGTAATCCTTCTGACTAGCAGCAGTGAACTGCAATCAACCACCTGCCACTGATCCCCCAAACATAAAGGGAGCTGGAATCTGGATCCAAATTTTATGGTTTAAGGTCACAAATAGTCACCAGAATCCTTCAATTGCAAACTTATGCTTTAGTCTGTAACAGGTGGAATCATTTTCTAGCTGCCTTCTGAAGTTTGTTGGGCCTGGAGGTTAATTTTTATGATACACTCTTTATAAATCCAATTCATCAATTTACTGAAATGTAAAATATATTTCTGGGCTTATAAGATCTGTCTCTCATTTATGCAAAGACCCCTGGCACAACTACAACACTAGAACATGAAGGTGAATGAGAGTCAGACACAAAGAGGATTTGATTTCTGGGCTATAGCATGTAGCACGTTGCTCTTAAATGGCATAGAAATGCTTTAATGAAATGAAAAAGGGTCATGAAAAGGATTTGAGGACTGAGATCAAAACCAGACCATGGGTTCTGTATTGTCCTCCTAGTTTTGGAGGTCATAAGCTGGAAAGCAGAGGCAGGCCTGAATTTGATCTGCTTCATCAAACCTTGTAGAACAAAGCAGGGATCATTTAAGAGGCAAAGCAAACTGCAAATCAAAGCTTTGTGCCAGGACTGTTTTAACCCAGGCATTATATACACTATATCTATCTGTGTTTGCATTGTAGAATCACAGAATGGTTTGGGTTGGAAGGGACCTTCAAGATCCCCGAATTCCAACCCCTCTGCCATGGGCAGGGGCACCTTCCATTAAACTAGGTTGCTCAAAACCCCATCCAGCCTAGCCTTGAACACTTCCAGGGTTGGGGTATCCACATCTTCCACTCTCTCTTTTCTTTGTGTGCTTCCCTTAGGTACTGAGAGGCTGCTGTATAAACTGTTGGTCTGCATTTCATCACCACAGGGAAATAAACAAAGAACCCAAACTCACTAAGCCAAAATTTCTCAACATTAGTAAGACTGCAATAAAAGCTCCATTATAGAGAGATGGGGCTACAGGACTCAAAATCTATACCTTTTTTTTTTAGTTTCTGCACCTGGGACCTATATTTGTCATTACTTGAACTTAACCCAGAATAGCTTTCAAAAATCTGGATGTTTGAAATTCACGCTGAAATCTTAAATCCTTAATGATCTAGAACTTAAAAACCCATGTCCCTCTCAAAAGACCTTTGGAAAAGGACTGAAGCATTGTCCTTGGGAAACAGTCTATTAAGGCATCTGAAAGATGCAAAAGCAAGAGGGAAAAAATTGCTTAGAGACACTTCTGCAGCAGTGTGGCTTAAGTCTCCAGGGGAGGGTTTAAAGACTCATGAATGATAGAGTTCATCTAACTGGAGGGACTGACCCTAATGGAACAGAGCAGTTTGATAGGAAGGGATGCAAATAGGCATATGTGTGGGTTCAAAGAATCTTGAGAAGTTCTCTTTTTTCCACATGTTCCATTCATGGCAAAGAGATAGTAGAGTTCAGCCACTGCTTTTACTAATAACCAAATCAAACC